>NC_088220.1:17157730-17185230 GCF_036934945.1 Oncorhynchus masou masou | reverse complement strand
TAGATTTTTTTTTTTTTGCTGTGATGCTTCACAAAAGTTCTGAACCTTTCTGTTCTCATAGTTTCTACAGATTGTAAATTATAGATAAACATTTTTGCTATAAGTATTATTGTATTATAGATCGATTCACATTGACTTTTCAAATCACCCAGCAGTGCTATTTACAGAGTTAGATCCAGGTAAATGTTGCAATCCTTCAGCCATTCCTAAACTTGCGACCAAAAACAAGCTACATATGGACAATACCAAAACAAAGAATCTAATGATTCTATCTCTTCGCAGCAAAATCTACAGAGCTGGGATGGTTGTATCCTCCATGCATATAACATTCTATTGGTTGCAAGAATTTTGTATAAGCATTTAAATAGAAACATTTTAAGTTTTAAATACGCCGTCGTTTTGTGTATGAGCTCATAAACCATGTGCCATGAAATCGGTACATCGAAAATCTCTTCCCAACTCTTTTGCTATCTATATGGCACAGCAACTGGTATACTTTTTCATCACTATTTTTTTTAACCAATTTTGGTCTTTAATGCAGAGCCGACAGACAAGTTCCTTACTTTGGCTCTTCCATTTTTGCGGTAATGTTGTAGTTAGTTTGGTTGTAATTTTGGGTAGAGCAGACGTTTCCATATATTTTTGATAGCTGCATGTGTGACCTAACTCCACCAGTCCTATTTATGATGTCATTTACAAAGATGATATCCTTGTTAAGCATTTTTTACCCCAATAATGTGTTTTTTTAATCAATTGGAATATTTGAGTTTAACCACAATATTTGTTGTATTATTTGTTATGTGTTTTCTGGTGGATTAAACTGAAATTGCAACCAACTTTCTATGGCTAGTAAAAATAGAGATATTTTAGAGATGATTTAATTTTCAAATAACCAAAAGTGAGAGGTTCTAATCTGAATAAAGAGAACAAGGCCGTTCTTGATCAAGGGACATTTTTACTAATCTGCTAGAGAACCCGTTTGGATTTAAGTATAACTTTAGTATGACTGAAGCCTTTAGTGAGAGGTCTAATGCTTTATGATTTAATCATTTCTGCCTTCCAAATTCATATTCATCATATAAACAAGCCCTTTTCATTTTGTCTGGATTGCCGTTCCAAATTAAATGGAATATCTTTTGCTCATATAATTTAAAAAGCAGGTTGCTCGGTGTAGACAAGGCCATAAGCAAATAAGTAAACTGGGATATGACTAAAGAGTTAATCAGGTTGATTTTTCCACAAATACACAGGTATTTTCCTTTCCATGGTAGCAAGATCTTATCTATTGCTTACATTCTATTGTAATGTATCGTAGGGAGATCTTATCTATTGCTTACATTCTATTATAATGTATCGTAGGGAGATCTTATCTATTGCTTACATTCTATTATAATGTATCGTAGGGAGATCTTATCTATTGCTTACATTCTATTACAATGTATCGTAGGGAGATCTTATCTATTGCTTACATTCTATTATAATGTATCATAGGGAGATCTTATCTATTGCTTACATTCTATTATAATGTATCGTAGGGAGATCTTTTCTTTCTTTCGGGATATGAAAACTGAGTGTCCACTTCCCCGTCAGACCATTTTATTGGTAAACTACACGGTAATATAAAAGTTGAATTTTTTGGTTTTCATAATATACATTTATCATAATTTGGTTTTAATCCAGAGAGGTTAGAAAAAGTATCTAGATCCTCTATGAAGCTTCGTGGGGATTCTGATTGTGGATTTAAAAGAAAACATGAATCATCAGCGAACAATGACACCTTTTTTTAAGCCCTGGATTTCTAGCACTTTATATTATTGTTAGATCTGATTTTAATAGCATTTCTATGGCCGTAATAAATAGATATTCCGATAGCGGACAAGCTTGTTTTACTTGAGATTCTCCTAAATTGAAATATTCCAGGCATTTATAAATGAATCAAATTAGTCATACTTTGTCAAAAGCCTTTTCAAAGTCAGCTATGAATACCAGGCCTGATTTCACAGATTTACCATAGTGGTCTATTGTTTCCAGTACTTGTCTTATATTATCCTCAATGTATCGTCCACGTAAAAAACCTGTCTGATTAGGATTAATTATATCCGACAATACCTTTTGAATTCTATGCGCTGTACATTTTGCCAGAATTTTGGCATCACACCATTGAAGTGTAAGGGGCCTCCAATTAAATGGACTGGATCTTTATAGGTACCACTTTGGTCCTGTTTCAGTATTAATGAAATGAGACCTTTTTGTTAAGTATCTGATAATCTACCATTATATAGCAGTGGTTAAAACATGCTAATAACATTCCTATATGCCATCCAGCCCTGGAGTTTTCCTGGCTATAATTGCATTAAGAAGTTCCACCTCTGTAATTTGACCTTCACATGAGTCTTTCTGTACAATTAATTTCGGTTAGTGGAGATGCAGGAGACTGAAACGAAAACATATGCTTAAAGTACTTTGCTTCCTATTTCAAAATATTGTTTGGTGAATCATGAGTGACTCCATAATTTGTAAGAAGTTTCAGGAAATCATTTTTGGTAGCATTTCTATGTTGGAGAATTAAAAATAATTTGTTACTTTTTTCCCCGTATTCCATCCAGTTTGATGTATTTTTTATACTATATTGCACTGGATCTTTATTGACTAAGGTCCTCCATTTCTTTTTGTTTTTCCTCTAACTTATTCTGTGCCTCTATGATACAGTTTTTATTACTATCTATCTGTACTGTTACTCCTTCTATTTACTTTGTTAATATGGACTCTTTTGACCTAAATGTCTTTTGTTCTATTGATGAGTACAGAATTGCATGGCCTCTAAAGGCACGTTTAAAAGTGCCCCATACAATAAGGGCATCTGCTGTACTTGTGTTATATCTGAAAAAGTCTGTTATAAATGATTCTGTCCTAGTTAAAAACAAGTTATCATCCAATAGGTTTTGATTACATTTCCAATATCCTGTCCCATGTGGAGTAATGTATATGTAATGTATATGACAATTATTTGATGGTCCTAACATATTCTGTCCCCTATCAACACTTTTAAAACTTTTGGTCCCAGTGAGAATGACATAAGAAAGTAGTCAAAATGCCAAGCTTGACTGAGCCTCCTCCATGTATATCTCACTAGGTCAGGACATTTAAGCCTCCTCCATGTATATCTCACTAGGTCAGGACATTTAAGCCTCCTCCATGTATATCTCACTAGGTCAGGACATTTAAGCCTCCTCCATGAATATCTCACTAGGTCTGGACATTTAAGCCTCCTCCATGTATATCTCACTAGGTCTGGACATTTAAGCCTCCTCCATGTATATCTCACCAGGTCAGGACATTTAAGCCTCCTCCATGTATATCTCACTAGGTCAGGACATTTAAGCCTCCTCCATGTATATCTCACTAGGTCAGGACATTTAAGCCTCCTCCATGTATATCTCACTAGGTCAGGACATTTAAGCCTCCTCCATGTATATCTCACTAGGTCAGGACATTTAAGCCTCCTCCATGTATATCTCACTAGGTCAGGACATTTAAGCCTCCTCCATGTATATCTCACTAGGTCAGGACATTTAAGCCTCCTCCATGTATATCTCACTAGGTCAGGACATTTAAGCCTCCTCCATGTATATCTCACTAGGTCAGGACATTTAAGCCTCCTCCATGTATATCTCACTAGGTCAGGACATTTAAGCCTCCTCCATGTATATCTCACTAGGTCAGGACATTTAAGCCTCCTCCATGTATATCTCACTAGGTCAGGACATTTAAGCCTCCTCCATGTATATCTCACTAGGTCAGGACATTTAAGCCTCCTCCATGTATATCTCACTAGGTCAGGACATTTAAGCCTCCTCCATGTATATCTCACTAGGTCAGGACATTTAAGCCTCCTCCATGTATATCTCACTAGGTCAGGACATTTAAGCCTCCATATATCCACTTATTCCAATATATCCATGACATTCATGGTTTCCTTAAATGCCTGAGGGTGATAGTTTGTAGTGTGATTTCCTTTACGGTCCATTGAGGTATTTAAAACGTATTATAATCTCCCACCATAATAATAGTCTTGTATTGCTTGTAGCTTGATAAATTATTATATCTATTTTCAAAGAAGCGTGGATCATCATTATTTGGACCATATTGTATATTAATGAGCCAAATCTGTTTATGGTCCAATAACCATTTTTAAATAGTCCATCTATTTTACAGATCTGTTTGGACAATTTGCACATTCGGATCAAAATTATTGTTAATTAACATCATCGCTCTCTTTCTCTCTCTCTCTCTCTCTCTCTCTCTTTCTCTCTCTTTCTCTCTCTCTCGCTCTCTCTCTCTCTCTCTGTATAACTGTTTCTCTGTATATAGGTCTGGGTAAATCTCAAATAGATATGCTGTTGTTGTGTTATAGTTGTGACAGAATCACAAGATCAATGTCCTATATTCCCTTTCTCTGTGTTTTTCCCCCATCATAAGTTAATTTGACATTCATCCTCTTTCTCTCTGTAGGGGAGCATTGTGTAATAGCTACAGTATGTGTTAAATGAGCCATATGTGTGATATACGCACATTTATAGTCACATCATCTTCATTCCCCCTCTCTCTCCTTGCAGAAGAGTCGGTACGAGACGTATATCAACCTGCTCCAGGCCAAGATGAGGGCAGAGACAGACGACCTGGAGAAGATAGAGGCTAGTGTGATGAGCGGGATCGGGGAGGGCCGAGGGGGGTGCGAGGGATACCTCCGGAAGACCCAGTCCTCTCCTTCCATCAGCCAGCATAGTCTTAACGGCAGGGCCTCTGGACGCACTGCCCCGGGCCAGCGGAGTTGAGAGGAGAACCCCCTTAAAAACGTCATCATGCACCCCCGTGTAACTGTCCTCTGAGCCAAAGGGCTCACCCCCCTAAATGCCTAAGCACTGGACTCATATCCAACCAACTCCCCAAATCCTCCCTCCTTCCTATTTCATTGCCCAGTAAAGCGGTAATAATGTTCCAGCGATACAGTATTACTGGTGTTATTTAACCAACAGCTAATTGTCTCTGGCACTGCTTATATGAACACTTATAACAGAGAACATGACGATGTGGAAAAAAGGATGAAAGAGGAGAGAGGACTTACCTGCATAAAGGAAATGACATCATAAGGAAGGTTGGAGTGTTTTAGTTTGAGGCGGTGGATGGTGGATTTCAGGTTGGAGGGGCACAGTAGCATCAAGTGGTCTCTCTCACCTGAGCCTTCAACAGGTTTCTCTGGACCATATAGAGCATGGAGACTCAGTGTATCTGAACAGGCCTACTGAGCAGGCCTATGTAACACATCTACTGTATGAGAGCCTTATGATGATGGACAACACTTACTCAGACTCTCAGAACTCTTATGATGATCAACTCCTTGCTGTGTAGACTATTTATTATTAATACGTATTTATTTATTGTAGATTTCTTATTCCACTTGAACCTGAGCTTCATATATGATAACAGACTGAATGAAAGCACTGTGCCATGTTGTATAACCCTTAGTTCTATGTTACTGTCTGGACACTTGTATTGCTGTCACGCTGAGTGGAAGCTGGGATGGAGGAATTTGACTGAGTACGAGGAGTAACGGTTGAAGGAAAAAAGTGAGATGTCTTGTTGAATTGAACATTTTGATTAAGTAGTGTGTGTGTGTGTGTGTGTGTGTGTGTGTGTGTGTGTGTGTGTGTGTGTGTGTGTGTGTGTGTGTGTGTGTGTGTGTGTGTGTGTGTGTGTGTGTGTGTGTGTGTGTGTGTGTGTGTGTGTGTGTGTGTGTGTGTTTGAGGTTGAGCGATGGCCAGTTGACGTGGGGTTCAGGGTTAAGGAAAGCAGATCTAACGTTAAAGGATCTGTGTTCTGTGTTGTTATTCTTTGATGCAGAAGAAGAGAAGACGTCTCCCTGAGTTGGAGCTAGATCATCTTCCTATCATATCATCATCAGAGTGCAGATAAAACAATAAAAGACTGAAAGACAAAGCAGCAGGACTGCACAGGCTGAGCAGCAGAGGAAGTAGCAGAAGTGGTGAGCACCAGAGGAAGTAGGTGAAGTGGTGAACAGCAGGGAAAGTAGATGAAGTGGTGAGCAGCAGAGTAAGTAGATAAATTGCTGAGCAGAAGAGGAACTAGATGAAGTGGTTAGTAGCAGAAGAAGTAGAGGAAGTGCTGAGCAGCAGAGGTAGAGGAAGTGGTGAGCAGAAGAGGAACTAGATGAAGTGGTTGGCAGCAGAGGAAGTAGAGAAAGTGGTGAGCAGAAGAGGAACTAGATGAAGTGGTTAGTAGCAGAAGAAGTAGAGGAAGTGCTGAGCAGCAGAGGTAGAGGAAGTGGTGAACATAACACAGCGTTACTCGTGTGTAGAATCATATTCATATCGGAGACCTGAGAGAGGAGAGTAACCCAGCTCTCTTGGAACCATGGAAAGATGGAGGGAGGAAGGAAGGCAGTGGTTCTGCTGGACTACATTATTCTTCATTGAACATTGAAACTCACCCCCTTCTCTTTCTCCCTTCCCCCTCTCCTGACTGGACTTCAGATGGGATACGTCCCTAATTCTTATTATCTCTTTCTCGACACTAAAGCGGTACGGAATATTTGCACGGTCAGACCAGACACATAGGCTATATATATCCTGTGTTTTTCTATTCCAGAGTGATGAGACTGGATCATTGATCCTTAGCTCTGTTTACTGAAGTGGAATTCAGAATCAGAACTCCCATTTTATACCTTATTTAGTTATGTCTTTCTTACTCTGAGGACCGACCTTGTCACTTTGGCTGTTGTGTTAACTAACCATTGTTTTCCCTATGTTTTAGGGCAGAGCAGTGCTGTTGTAATATAGAAATGTGAGAAGGTTTTTTACTTTGCTGATCCTGTCTAAAATATTAGTATGTGTGTTTTTTTTAGTTTTTTTTTACTAATGAAGCTAGGGCACTTTGTTGTCAAAAATGGAAATGTTATATACTTGTTCTGTTTGTTTAGGGCAGTTTAAAGTGAAATACATCTTTACTAGTTATTATTGTCAGGGCTTCATAAAGTCATCTTTTATATATAATAGAAATTGGTGGTAATGTTTTTATTATAAATTCTTTATCTAGAGATATTGCCTCAGCACTATGTTTCTATAAGAGAAATGTAATGCAGGCAAGGAAATAATGTGGAAAATGTTGTCTTTCAGTTTGAGTTAAAGAACATTGCTGACTTGCATGCATAGCTAGTTCACAATTTATTACTAATACACATCACATCCACATCGTGGACACAATGAGCAGTTGTTGTCAAGGTCGCACTCACATCTGTAGCCATGGAATACCACGAAAGGCTGGGCATGGCTCACATGAACACCATCATCCCAGACACCCGGGACCCACTCCCATTCTCATACCACCCCAACAGATCCACAGATGATGCAATCTCTATTGCACTCCACACTGCCCTCTCCCACCTGGACAAGAGGAATACCTATGTGAGAATGCTGTTCATTGACTACAGCTCAGCATTCAGCACCGTAGTGCCCTCCAAACTCAGGTCCCTGGGACTGAACACCTCCCTCTGCAACTGGATCCTGGACTTCCTGAAGGGCTGCCCCCAGGTGGTGAGGGTAGGCAACAACACATCCGCCACACTGACCATCAACACGGGGGCTCCTCAGGGTGCGTGCTTAGTCCCCTCCTGTACTTCCTATTCACCCACGACTCTGTGGCCACGCACGACTCCAACAACATCATCAAGTTTGCTGTTGACATGACAGGGGTAGGCCTGATCACCAACGACGATGAAACAACCTATAGGGAGGAGGTCAGTGACCTGGCAGTGTGGTGCCAGGACAACAACCTCTCCCTCATCATCAGCAAGACAAAGGAGCTGATCGTGGACTACAGGAAACAGGGCCAAGCACACCCCCATCCATATTGACAAGGCTGTAGTGGAGTGGGTCGAGAGCTTCAAGTTTCTCTGTGTCCACATCACTAAGGAATTAACACCAACAGTCATCCACACACACGAACACAGTCTTGAAGAAGGCACGACAACGCCTCTTGCCCCTCAGGAAGCTGAAAAGACTTGGCATGGGCCCTCAGATCCTCAAAAGGTTCCACAGCTGCACCATTGAGAGCATCTTGACTGGCTGCATCACCGCAAGACACTACAGATGGTAGTGTGTATCGCACAGTACATCACTGGGGTCGAGCACCCTGCCATCCAGGACCTCTATACCAGGCGGTGTCAGAAGAAGGCCCTAAAAATTGTCAAGGACTCCAGCTACTCAAGTCATAGACTCTCATACCACGTGACAAGACCTACTGATGCACCAAGTCTGGAAGCAACAGGACATTAAACTTCTACACCGAGCCATAAGACTGCTAAATAGTTAGTCCGAGTAGCTATTGGTTAACTATTTAACTATTTTCATTTACCATTTTTGCACTAAGTCTTTTTACTCACCACATATGCTGCTGTTACTATTTATTATCTATCCTGTTGCCTAGTTACTTTATCCCTATATACATACAGTGTATATACCTCAATTACCTCATACCCCTGAATATCAACTCGGGACTCATATTAGTTTTCTGTTATTTCTCTTTTTTTATTCTCTGCATTGTTGGGAAGGGCCTGTAAATGAGCATTTCACTGTTAATATTGTAACGAGCATGCTTTTGCAGCACAGTCGATAGCGCGCCGTACCTCGGGCCAGAAGGTCGAGGGTTCGAGATCTGCTCCCTGCCTGCTTCTTTACATTGGTGTCTGAAATGATCGGACCTTGCATCCACGACAGTGCGTGTGCTTGACTGGTGAGTGCGTTCCTGTAAAACGTAGAGTCGCAAGCTAGCGCGAGGACGCGCTCTTTGAAAGGAGGGAGTATTGTAACGACTTTGGGTTTATAATCTCGGAAATCGACTCTGCCGCACGAGCATGCTTTTGCGGCACAGCACCAAGCATGTGACAAATAACATTTTATTTGATTGTCTTTCAAATACATTGTTACAGTCATTGGTTAGCTAGCTAGGGAATTTTAGCCATATTATCATTGACATGAAATCAATCAAAACACCTCAAAACAAGACATGGTATCAATAATAAGATGTTTTTTAAACAGCTGAAACGAGCCGACTATGATTCCCCACATGCCAGTTTATTGTCATTGTCGCTAGCTATCTGACAGTTCAGAATCATAAAGCACGGATTCCTGCCCAATTGATGCGCGTGCATTATTTTCGCGATATTGTCAGCCAACCTGTCTATTCTTGACCAAGTGATAAATGATGATTACAAGTGTTAAGAATTTTTTTCCGGGTAATATGATTTGAACATTTTGGCCTTCCATATGAATTGGCCTATTTTAGCACCATGGACCGCACCATTATCGCAGGGTAGCCTAGTGGTTAGAGCGTTGGACTAGTAACCGAAAGGGTGCAAGTTCGAATCCCCGAGCTGACAAGATACACATCTGTCGTTCTGCCACTGAACAGGCAGTTAACCCACTGTTCCTATGCCGTTATTGAAAATAGGAATTTGTTCTTAACTGACTTGCCTAGTAAAATAAAGGTTAAAAAAAATCGCATATCGCCATCACGTTGGAAAGCGCCTGAAGTATCTTCTAGCGAACTTCCCACTTCACCAGCAGGTAGGTCTATTGGCGCCACTACCAGTACTTCCATATTGAAGTTATTTTGGGCCATTCTGATGAATATTTTCTGTGGAACTCGAGACACGAGCATGAGGAATGGCGGTGTATTGCAATTAGTCATTTTCAGACGAACGGCTTTCTGACATTAAAACAACAACGTACAAAACAGCACACTTTTTTCCATCAGCATAAATTTAATAAGGTAGTGAAAGTACATAAACAAAGTAATGAAGTACAGTAAGATGCAAGTTATGATGATGCCAGATGGAGGATGAGCAGATTTTTCAACGCCAATTTAAGCACCATCGTCATGTAGTCATGAAAGGCCATAAATAAGTAAGAACTGCTCTAGAATGTATGAGAAGAAGTTATACATGGGACATGTGGACTGTTATCACAGTTTTCAGACATTTCTACCAACTAAAAAATAACAATATTGGTGTAGCACTAGTTAATCATGCAATTTACTTTAGTAAACCTTCTTAAACACAGACAAAATATACTTAAATAAGTAGAACTCGATACATCTCTGTCCAGCAATGTCATGAAGCCTGGAAAGTAATTTATACTCTCTGAATGTGAGATCCCTATCAAAAATAATATGCAGATTTTGTATTTTCTTAATATATCTAAAGTGCAAGTATTTCTCCATTTTATTCAATGCTTTCTGTAAGTATAAAATACAAAGGAAAAAAAACAGCAATATGCTTTTCCTGTTTATACTGTATGTTAGATTTTTCTGAAAGGATCATCATATTTAACAAACCATATATATATATATATATATACATACACACACACACACACCACAGATAAAATATTTTGAAAGGTACAACATATAATATAGGGTTGATAAACGGGTAGTTAGACCATACGGTGACATGGGATATGTTCATTGTGCATTGACCCCCTTCCTCCCCATTGACTTTTATAGCCCCTTTTCCCAATGTCTCATCCCTGTACATAACAGTAGCCTATACAGTCTGCATACATGAAGGACTCTGCATTGGTATGTGCAAAACAGAATGTGTGCTGAGCTAGTAATGGCCAAGATGACTGTTGGCTTCACAAACAAGATTGTGATTGGCCTTGCCCATATTATAGACTTTGTCTGTGTATGATTGGTCTGAACTTGAAGACCCAGTGAAACGTCATAGTGACAATAGAACAGATCAGTGGAACTGAAGAAAACAAACATCAGATGAACAGATCTTTAAACAGCTTGGTAGAATGAATGGAAGTTAGTTAAGTCTGTTTTGGAATTCTAGTGGGAGAGATTCCAGAAGACCAAACCTCCAAAGGGACTGGTAGAGGTTGTTACCATGGTCATGCAGCTGTTGTTTAGATCACTGGTCAGAAAATACACATTCCCACTGTTAAGTACAAATATGAAGAACAAAGCACCTCTAATAGGTCATAAATTCTAAGACATCTCTCTCTGATGCAAACCGCACCATCACCACCACCAATGTTACACTGAACTGAACTAGCCATGCTGCTGCACAGTTTCAATCAACCCATTGCAGGTTTTGATTATCGGACAAAAACACATGGCGTCCATTTTGTGCACCATTGATTAACTGTGCAATGTGAGCAACATGGTAAAGCCATCCACTCTGGACAGTGGCAGTTGGTTCTGACCCCAACACTGTGCTGTACCTTTATAATAGGCAGTGTTCTAGAATCTACTACACAGAACCACTCCACTCCGGAACCAGAACGTACCCAATAGCACCTTGTGAACTGACAAAACAATTATCACTTCTGTTTAATATTTTTCAAAAATGTGTGCGTTTTACAGAGCGAGCCATACAAACATAAAATGTGAGCTGAATGAGTTAGATTTAGTATGTCTAGGATTGGCAGGTAAGAGAGTGTTGAAAAGGGTGGATTGAATTTCCAGTCTTCATGTCTCGCATTTGAGGCCTGAATTCAATCAAGCCTGTACTGTGTAGAAATAGCATTTGGTCTTTCACAGCATTAGTGCCCTATTGACTGAATTCTGGCCTCAAATGTGCTTCATGTGTGGGGCACAATGTAGCAGATAAAACTGTGGATTTTACTCTATGCAAAGGATCTCTGACATTCTGGGGCAGTGTTAGGGAATCTAATTTTCTCCAGAAGAGGAGAGAAACCCGAATGTAGCTTTAATGCAGGCCTAGTAAAGGGCCATATAATAGGGTCCCTATATGCGGCCCCACATAGGGACCCATGCATCTCGAGGCCTCGTTCTTACACATGTAACTCCAACCCAATCCAAATGGCAGGTGGAATTATAGCAGACCTACTACTGCTCAGTCTGTCTTCAACATCATGCCAGCCGGTCTGATGGCAGTACAGTAGAGTAGGTTTAGATCTAATAAACGAATCCAAGCCACCCAGTGATACTCTAAATCCGGCTACTGATGGTTAACCTAGCTAGCTGATTGTTAATCATCGCTTAAAGAAATCCTCTATGGCATTGTTTACTGCTGAACTAAGAAAAAAGGATGCTGGATAACTGTCAGAATGATTCGTCTACACCCCAGGCAGAATGGTTGGTCACTTCATCGTCAGGGCAACCCCCTCTGTCATCATGTCAATTTGTTGACATTGTGTAATGTTTGTTTAATTTTTCTCCTTCTATCCAAGTAAAACAGAAGTTTCAAGATACTATTCAATTAAATTATAAGACACAGAAAGGGGAGGACTGTGCCTTTAACACTGACTTGAAGATGAGATAAGCTATCTGATTTGTGAGGGGGGAAGTAGCTATGTCTCTGTAGCGAATCTGTGGAACGAGAAACACCAGAAACTTGCCTACACTCACTGAAACACAGTGGGGTTACTGTATATGAAAGTGATGGGAAATCTCACACACTAGTTTGACATCTTTTCACTTAAATGCAGAGAAAGACTTCACATTTCCATAATAATGCAGAATTCAGCCTCATGCTTTTCAAATATCAAACACATATATTTGTATTTTTTTTGTCTATACGACATACAATGCCACGGTTGGCACGTACAATATTGCACACTATAATGTAATGTCCTCACAGTCTGTCATCACACTGTGTAGAGGGAGACTGCTGCTCAGACAACATCATGTGGAGAGTAACATTGAGAAATCAAATAAAGCAAGGTGACAAATTCGACTGGCAGGCCCGGTCTAGTTTGGATTATATTGGGGCTGTAGCACCATAGAAAGATACTGCCTCGGCCTACATCCAAAAACCTCACAAGGGGCTCTTAGGGCATCCATCCATCATCCGTCTCCATCTCATCCCCACTGACTGACTACTGTACACGTCCAGTTACAACCCATCTTATTTTACATGGTGCAAGAAGTGGACAGAATCAACGCCATACCTCTGATGACTATCCATGCTCACATTAGAAGTGCTGCTGCTGTTGCTGTTCTAGAAGCCATTCTCTGCTCTCCTCACCTGTGGAGGGAGACAGGCTACAGAAAAGGGCCTCTGGTTTGGCTAATCAGTGTTGACCAATAGCCATACTACAGTACAGTACTCATCAATGAAAACATACAGTGGTCGAGAGAGATATCATCAACATCGACCCCAATGTGAAACACGTAAACGAGTGGAGTGTATAAGGCACCAGGTTGTTCTGACGTCAGAGAGGATGCGCCCACGCGGCTCTGCATGCATGTAGCCGCGCGCTGATGCGTCTTTTTTACGCGTCTCGCGCTCCCATCACCGGTTGAGTATCTCGTTTTTACACCCCCCCCCCCCCAAAAAAAAGAAAGCTCGCCCACAGAAAACGTGGGCATTTTAGGATTTAAATACAGCTGATTCACAAAATCATAATTAGTATATCTAGGTTAGCACTTTTTTCATCTAACCATTGGTCCAAATTTGAATGGACATGGTGCAAAGGGGTAGATATTCAATAGTAAAGATGATTTTAGCCCATTTAGGCCTATATAGAAGCGCAGTATTTAGACTCTCCTCTTCATTTATAAAGACTCCATAATGAAGGCCTATGACATTATAGAAACGAGTTATAGCTACATTTTCGATCAAATAAAATACTTTCTCAAATGCCTTTTAAAAAGAGGTGTAGGCATTTTGGCAGATGTCTATTTTTCAGCCTGTGCGTTGCGTTCTGCGGTACACATTAAATGGATAGCGTTTTCATTTTTATTTCCTGCGTACCTTATAATAATAAACTACATCTGGTTTCAGATTTTGGTTTGGTAAATGTATATATTTATTTTCTCTTTGTGCTGATGTCAAATGTTTCTTCACATGGAGATCGGCGTCATTTCCATGTAGGCTTATACCCCGGTTTTTATTTTGTATTTTTTACATTTGCACTTTGGATACCTTTTCGAAATAGCATGGACGTGTGCAAAATCGGTTTGTTTGTTTGTTAGAGGAATAAACACTCTGTTCATTGTCATTTAAATCAAGTAGGAAACAGTTCATATTTTACAGTTCAAACAGTTATTGATAGCAGCGGCTTACTGTTAAAATGGTTGGTAAAAGGGTGATATCCAGCAATGAGCGACGAGACAGTACTGCCAATCTGACTGTGAAGGTTGTGTGTGGGGTGCTTCCCTTGGAATTCTCTCTTTATATTTTATAGTAAAAGTCGGTTTATAAAGTCTGTTTGTTGTTATTTATTTATTTATGCTCAAGCGGGTAATCCGTCAATCATCGTCCCCGTCGTCACCATGTTGGCCCTCCGGTAGGAGTTCGGAGGCCCGTTTTTCTCTACTCCGCTCCTGGATCTTTCTCATCTCCTCGGCATATTTACAGAACGTGTTGCCGAATTTGGACCACACTTTGCACGGAACAGTGATGGAGTTCCGGTAGGTAGGCTTCACCTCGCTGACCCGCATGAACACTCCATACTTGTTGGAACCCACGTCGAAGAAAAAGCGCTTGTTGTCAACAGTCAAGGAGGTGCCCTCGGGAAGTTCGGCTGGATCCTCATCCATACCGTAATCATCGATGAGTTTGGCTAAAGCATCACGGAACTCGATAAGTCCCTGCGCTGGAAGCGCGATTGTCTGGCCTTGTGCGCTTCCCAATCCGGGCCCCCGATTAACGGTTTGACGGATCCTGAGGAACCGCCCCCTCTGGTTCTCTTTCAGATCCATGTAATATTTGCGATTCTCTCGCACTAGAAATTCGCTCTTGAGGGCTCGCCGGGGCTCATCCTGCACTATGTCCGGGTTGCTCGGGCCCAGTTGGGCGTAATGTTCGATGAAGTCCCCGAGATAGTCGCGGAACTCCACTGCTACTGACATAGAGAGAGTGAGGCGGCTCTTGTTTCCTCCAGCTCCGACCTCGGCTATCTTTAGGAAGCGGCCTTTTGCATTCTGCTTCACATCTAGGTAGAAGCGCTTATTCTGGATGTCGACTCGCTTCGATGCGAGCTCCTCTGTGTCGTGTTGGAGTCTTGCAGCGGCGCCCATCGCGCCTGGGGCCAGCGAGCCGGGGCCTGTGGCCAGCCCTCCGTGGTCACTGCCACTGTCTCTGTCCGCCATGATGCTGCCTCCCTGCTTACCTTCCACGGTCTCCCTCAGCCTGCTGCAACCTCGAATACCCGTCAACCACTCCGCCGATATCGCGAGAGCTCTATGCTTTAGAAAGGAAATTAAAGTAGCCTACTGTAGTTTTGGAGAGGGGTGTGTTCAAGATATACAAGTTTGCGCCTAAACTGTGCAGCAGCTGCATATAATTCAGTAACGTTTAAACTAATTCGAAGTCCTTCATAATGTGTGATGATGCAATGCTTCATTATAATGTCCCTGATTTCGATTTCCTATTAGTAATATAACATCCTCATATTACACAAAATGTTCATCATCTGTCATGGGAGAAACGGGTGTTTCGCCTGCATCTGTAGCATCTAACAAATTCCTCGAATGAAACACTAGCCTACCCATGTGTTGAACAGAGAAGAGACAGACAATACAAATGTGTATTTTATTGATGTACATGTACAGTATGGTGAGTAAAATGAGATATAATAGACTACTTAACTGATAACTGTTTATTTGTCTCTTTATGAGATAATTGACTCAGACGTGTTGAAGGAGTGATTTGATTGAGGATGAAAACAGAGCATCAAAAGGACATAGAATTTGATGACAGATGGGAATAATTAAAACAATATTTAGTCTATATAATGTGATCTGTAATATCATGAGGTAAAATCAGTCAAATATCCTTAGTATGATCAGAAATCACCGTATGATCACTTCTCTACCGCTAACTGATATCATCTTCCTGACGCCGTTTCAGCACCACAGACAGCGCACGTTTTCTGACCTCTAAGCAAGGACATCTAGCTGACGTCTGGCTTGCGCTCTGAATGCGCGAGCGGGGGAATCTTGAACGAATTAAGTGATTGATTGATTGATGGGGGGGGGGCGTCTGGCAGAGAGAGGAAAATACCACCACCATGAAGCTGTGTATGACATAGTGTATCTTGTATCTGTGTATGACATAGTGTATCATGTATCTGTGTATGACATAGTGTATCTTGTATCTGTGTATGTCATAGTGTATCTTGTATATGTGTATGACATAGTGTATCTTGTATCTGTGTATGACATAGTGTATCTTGTATCTGTGTATGACATAGTGTATCATGTATCTGTGTATGACATAGTGTATCTTGTATCTGTGTATGACATAGTGTATCGTGTATCTGTGTATGACATAGTGTATCGTGTATCTGTGTATGACATAGTGTATATTGTATCTGTGTATGACATAGTGTATCGTGTATCTGTGTATGACATAGTGTATATTGTATCTGTGTATGACATAGTGTATCGTGTATCTGTGCATGACATAGCCATCTTTCGTCAGTCTGTTGGCGGTTTGAGAAGAGAAAAAGCACACATGTTACATGCATCCTATCCACATGTGGCTTCCCCATTACTTCAATACTGGTAATAGATATTCTCACATGTGGCCACACGCTGAGCCACTCGGCCACAATCACACACATTACTCATTTTCTTTTGGTGCAGAAATCTCCAGTCCTGTATGAACATGCCCGCAGGACCCGGTGCCTTTCAATAGGTGGAGCGGCTTTTGGGTATAGTAACCAGTGGTTTGGCCAGATTAAACAGAAAGAGGGGTCTCCAACTCACAGGTTGCCGTGCAATAGGCTACTAGGCTACTACTGGAACCATTGAGATTTTCGCAGCGTTAGTCATCGCACTAGCCGCAGTGTAGCCTTGTCTCTATACTTACTCTCTGAATCGCCAGCCCTGTGGTTCAGTACGCACTCCTCTAAGCGTTGGGTTTGGTGGATCTTTTTAAACTGAACCGCGACCGAACCATATGCTGTTGCTATCATGGTTGCCCGTGGTTCTGACTCAAGGCGGTTTCATTGACCCATGGTCAGTGGTTTGAGGTGAGGGGTGTTGGGTGCGCGGCTCCGGTCATTAGTGTGTTTGCGCAGGAAGTGGTAGCAGACGCCAGTGGCCGGGCAGGTGATGTTTGCTCACGTAAGCGGCTCGTGTTTGTGGGGTGCAGGGGACGAGGGTGGAGGGAGTGCGCTGTGGCTTTGCCGAACCGGATAACCAGATAACAGCTATCTTCCATACTCTTCGTTTTACTGAAAAGTAATCCGATTTCTACATTTCTGAAGGTGGATCTAAAAGCCAGACCTTGTGTGTGTCTGGCTGTGTGTATTTGTGATTTTCTGTTCGCGAAATCTAACATTCGTTTTCCGTTATAGAAAGCCAATGCGCCCACCCATGCAATGACATTTGCTGGAGAGAGAGGATAAACTATAGAGGCTTCATGCAGAACCTCTGGTTTCGAGTAGAGGGTAATTTACGAGTCTTGTTTTGCGTTTCAAGAGAAAGTAATAGGTTTGAAGGAGGATGCAGCAACCACATTTTTAACCATGCATAACCGGGCCGTTTCCGGTTCTTAGGCTGTGCGTCCCCATCTGAAACCGTATGGGGAAAGCGGCAGACACAGATGGCATGGACACTTATACAAGGTCTGCCGCTCTGCCCTGCTATCGGAGCCTATTCGCAGTCTCCCACTTCAACCCCGCTCCGTCATCCGCGCCCCTCAGCCGCCCCAGCACTGCAGCAACGGAGCCACGGCCGACGGCATGAGGCTTGATCCGGTCCATTTCTCCATGCTGGTCATCGGGGTCTCTTTCGCCTGTTACGCCCCGAGTCTCAATTCCCTCCAGGACCAGGCATACCGATCCGCCGTGGTCATCGAGGGCGAGGTGCGCTCCTCACCGGAAAACGTCTCTCGGGACCCGTACAGTGTGAATGTCAAAGTGCTAGACGTATGGCCCGTGAACAGCGGCGGACTCGAGCGGGAGCAGCTCGTGACCGTCGGGGACTTCGGTTCCGAGTCCTCGTGCACTACTGTAGAGGAGAACCACAGATATATATTTTTCATGGACCCAACAGGCGAGCCTTTAGTATTCAAGGCATCGTTTGCTCCGCTGGACGCCAGCGGAACGGACCTGAAGAAGGATGTGGAGAGCGTGTTGTGTGAGGACTGCGGTAAGTTGAGCTTTCATTGGACGCTTCAGGGCCGCACGCTAATACCCCGGTGATATAAGGAGTCTTTGGTCTCCCTGTGAGCCTTATCGGTGATGATTGACACAGTTAAAATCTCCATGCCCTGGTGACACATAACTAAGACGGCTCGTTTTTTTCCAGGACATGCATGGATGTGTGAGACAGATATCCTAGAGACTGTAGTACATTTGGCTATAGGTGAGAGTGATGTAGAATAGGCAATACTGGTGACGAGTGAGACGATTCCCATGTACAAAGCACATTGATTTGGTATGGACAATCCATGATTATGAAAATGATTTACCGTCTATAGTGTGCATGTTGGTAAGATATTGGCATGCTAGAGTCAAAAGATGGAACATAGATTCTGTACAAAAGCCTCAGTGCTGGCAGATAAAGTGTTTGTGTGTGTGTGAGAGTGTAGTATCCCATGTCTGAGAATGAGGTGGACAGGTATCAGAGAGAGAGAAAGAAAGAGAAAGTGAGAGAGAGAGATAGGAAGAGTGAATCTGACAGAATATGACACAGTTTCATTTCAAATACCCATCAGTATTCATTCAGATGTCAGTTAGCTTTCAAACAACTTGGATACTGACACCATGTGACAGGAAATAGGGAGACCAATCATCTAGTCCGAAACGGTTGGTGCTGTTAGATCAGGTGGTGGATATTTAGTCCTTTAGGGCCCTTCACTAAAGATGAGAGGCATGACAATGTTTCAGCACCGTGGACAGCTCATATTCTCTGACCTCTGAATCGCATGCATCCATTCTCAGTCTGTTTTACTTGTTGTCATGCATGATAAGAGTCAGACAGTGGCCTATTGTCTCTTTAAATCATCAGTTACATTATCTGCTATTCTCTGTGACACATTCTTTGGATGTGTCCAAATATTCTGGAGAACTGAAGCAGTCTTTACTCATCTCATCACCTTTAGCATGATGAAACAATACCGGTATGATCACGGGCCGCATGTATCAAGCATTTCAGAGTAGTAGTGCTGATTTAGGATTGGTTTTGCCTTATAGATCACAATGAATAAGGTTACATGGACAGGAAAGACCTGATCCTAGATCAGCACTCCTTTTCTGAGACGCTTGATACATACAGCCCCTGGTCTCTACCTGAGGCGAATGTCAACATCTTCCTGACAGTGTTTCAGCACCATGGACAGTACACATTCTCTGACACCTGGAGACTGACACCATGTGACAGGAAGTAGGGAGACCAACCATCCAGTCCTGAATGGTTGGTGCTGTTAGATCATTATGAGACACAAAAACAATTTAAAATCGTCAACTCATTCTCATTGCTCCCATGACCAGTAATTTGAAAGGCCTTGATGGGTGAAATGGATGCAGTTGAGACCGAGCCACCATTTCCACCTATCACGGCTCATAATAGAGAGGGGACAACAGGGTGCTAGGAGTGTTTGTCTCTGCCAGCTGTGTGTTTCTATATGGCTGAACCAGTCCCTGTCTGCAGCTGAAGTGCTTTCATTGTTTTCCAGCTATTTAGTTAGCCACAGAGCAGTTTTAGTGTCAAATAGTCTTGCTGAGGGAGGGGTGACTGTAGTGTAGGTAATCTGCTACTCAGATGCTGCCATCAAAGACCACACTTCCTTGACTCAACAGTGACACAGACAGACTCTTACTCACCACTGGAACCTCATCATGCAAAGTCCCAGATGTACAGAGAGACAGGCTCTAATGCTTTGAGTATCTACACAAGTTCTCTACACCTCTCTCTCTCTCTCTCTCTCTCTCTCTCTCTCTCTCTCTCTCTCTCTCTCTCTCTCTCTCTCTCTCTCTCTCTCTCTCTCTCTCTCTCTCTCTCTCTCTCTCTCTCTCTCTCTCTCTCTCTCTCTCTCTCTCTCTCTCTCTCTCTCTCTCTCTCTCAATTCAATTCAATTCAAGGGGCTTTATTGGCATGGGAAACATGTGTTAACATTGCCAAAGCAAGTGAGGTAGATATTATACAAAAGTGAAATAAACAATACAACATTAACAGTAAACATTACACATACAGAAGTTTCAAAACAATAAAGACATTACAAATGTCTATATATATATATATATATATATATATATATATATATATATATACAGTGTTTTAACAATGTACAAATGGTTAAAGTACACAAGGGAAAATAAATAAGCATAAATATGGGTTGTATTTACAATGGTGTTTGTTCTTCACTGGTTGCCCTTTTCTTGTGGCAACAGGTCACAAATCTTGCTGCTGTGATGGCACACTGTGGAATTTCACCCAGTAGATATGGGAGTTTATCAAAATTGGATGTGTTTTCAAATTCTTTGTGGATCTGTGTAATCTGAGGGAAATATGTATCTCTAATATGGTTATACATTGGGCAGGAGGTTAGGAAGTGCAGCTCAGTTTCCACCTCATTTTGTGGGCAGTGAGCACATAGCCTGTCTTCTCTTGAGAGCCATGTCTGCCTACAGCGGCCTTTCTCAATAGCAAGGCTATGCTCGCTGAGTCTGTACATAGTCAAAGCTTTCCTTAATTTTGGGTCAGTCACAGTGGTCAGGTATTCCGCCGCTGTGTACTCTCTGTGTAGGGCCAAATAGCATTCTAGTTTGCTCTATTTTTTTGTTAATTCTTTCCAATGTGTCAAGTAATTATCTTTTTGTTTTCTCATGATTTGGTTGGGTCTAATTGTGCTGCTGTCATGGGGCTCTGTAGGGTGTGTTTGTGTTTGTGAACAGAGCTCCAGGACCAGCTTGCTTAGGGGACTTTTCTCCAGGTTCATCTCTCTGTAGGTGATGGCTTTGTTATGGAAGGTTTGGGAATCGCTTCCTTTTAGGTGGTTATAGAATTTAACAGCTCTTTTCTGGATTTTGATAATTAGTGGGTATCGGCCTAATTCTGCTCTGCATGCATTATTTGGTGTTCTACATTGTACACGGAGGATATTTTTGCAGAATTCTGCGTGCAGAGTCTCAATTTGGTGTCTGACCCATTTTGTGAAGTCTTGGTTGGTGAGCGGACCCCAGACCTCACAACCTCACAAAAATCTCTCTCTCTCTCTCTCTCTCTCTCTCTCTCTCTCTCTCTCTCTCTCTCTCTCTCTCTCTCTCTCTCTCTCTCTCTCTCTCTCTCTCTCTCTCTCTCTCTCTCTCTCACTCTCTCTCTCTCTCTCTCTCTATCCCTCTCTCTCTCTCCCTCTCTCTCTCTCTCTCTATCCCCCCCTCTCTCTCTCTCTCTCTCTCTCTCTCTCTCTCTATCCTCTCTCTCTCTCCTTCTATCCCTCTCTCTCTCTCTCTCTCTCTCTCTCTCTCTCTCTCTCTCTCTCTATCCCTCTCTCTCTCTCTCTCTCTCTCTCTCTCTCTCTATCCCCCCCCCTCTCTCTCTCTCTCTCTCTCTATCCCTCTCTCTCTCCTTCTATCCCTCTATCCTCTCTCTCTCTCTCTCTCTATCCCTCTCTCTCTCTCTCCCTCCTCTACCCCCTCTCTCTCTCTCTCTCTACCCCCCCCCCTCTCTCTCTCCTCCCTCTCCCTCTCCCTCTCCCTCTCCCTCTCCCTCTCCCTCTCCCTCTCCCTCTCCCTCTCCCTCTCCCTCTCTCTCTCTCTCTCTCTCTCTCTCTCTCTCTCTCTCTCTCTCTCTCTCTCTCTCTCTCTCTCTCTCTCTCTCTCATTGTGTCAATATTGCCAAATCAACATCTTGTTCCAAGATGGCGTAGCAGTAAGTCGTCCTGTCGTATCGTCTCTCTGTAAATATCGTCTCTTTTTCGTTTTAAATATTTTTTTTAGATATTTTTCTTCGCATATCTTTAAAAACATTTTTGCTCGCTTCCAAATACTCTCCTGCAACCCGCCTCACCCAATATAGCTACTTTTCCTAAAGTATTTATATTTACTTCGGAACCGGAACCCCTCAACTGAAGCTAGCCAGCTAACCACCTGCTATGCTAGCGGTCTTCAGCTAACCGGTCATCAGCTAACCCTTAGCTCGGAAAGCTCTCGCCAGTTCGAACAACGCGACGCTAACCAGAGCATAACAGACCTATTTATTTTTTTTAACCCCGGATTCCCACCGCAAACGGAACATCTTTCAGCTGGATCTTCACAACTAGCTATCGAGCTAAACCGCAACCCTGGTTGATTACTCCTGGCCAGCGTTTCCACCCACGTAGCTTGAAGCTAGCCCGGCCAGAGCTCCTGTGCTCATAGCATACTCCTGGGCTACAATACCCGGACCCACGACCGGTCTATCGATGTCACTGCATGAAGAGGAATAAACAGACTCACCTCATCGCGACGTCCTCCAAAGGCTAACTCTCTAGCCCTCGCTATCTCCTTGCTTGCTTCCTTGCTTCGGCTAATCTGTTAGCTTGTTAGCACAGGCCTGCTAACCGTCTGCATCGCCGCGTCCCAAACACGCAGTGGCCCATATGTACTTTCTATCTCTTCCCGATTTTTTAAAATTTGTTTATACCTTCCGGAAACCTGCCTCACCCAATGCGATACGGAAACGCTATTATTTTTAATTTTTAGAACACACTCAAGAACCTCCAGAAGCTAACCAGCTAAATAGCTACAAGCTATATAGTCATTGTTAGTTTTTTAACCTGGATAACACTCGCCAGTCCAGCCCCCCTGCCCCCTGGACTCTGATCACTTGGCTACATAGCTGATGCACGCTGGACTGTCCATCAATCACGGTACTCCATTCTGCTTGTTTGTTTTATCTGTCAGCCCTGTTGCCTAGTCAATGCCATTTTACCTGCTGTTGTTATGCTAGCTGATTAGCTGTTGTCTCACCCACTGTTTTAGCTAGCTTTCCCAGTTCAACACCTGTGATTACTGTATGCCTCGCTGTATGTCTCTCTCAATTGTCAATATGCCTTGTATACTGTTGCTCAGGTTAGTTATCATTGTTTTAGTTCACAATGGAGCCCCTTGTCCCACTCCTCATACCCCTGATACCTCCTTTGTCCCACCTCCCACATATGCGGTGACCTCACCCATTACAACCAGCATGTCCAGAAATAAAACCTCTCTCATCATCACCCAGTGCCTGGGCTTACCTCCGCCGTACCCGCACCCCACCATACCCCTGTCTGCGCATTATGCCCTGAATATATTCTACCATGCCCAGATACCTGCTCCTCTTATTCTCTGTCCCCAACGCTCTAGGCGACCAGTTTTGATAGCCTTTAGCCGCACCCTCATACTACTCCTTCTGTAACGACGTTCTTCGTTTGTCGAAAGAGAGTCGGACCGAAATGCAGCGTGTTGGTTACTCATATTTATTAGTGAAACAAATAACGAAACTATACATGAAATAACTAATCAATACAAAACAACAAAACGGAACGTGAAACCTATTACAACCTGACTGGTGAACACTAACACAGAGACAGGAACAATCACCCACGAAATACAAAGCGAAACCCAGGCTACCTAAATACGGTTCCCAATCAGAGACAACGAGAATCACCTGACTCTGATTGAGAACCGCCTCAGGCATCCAAACCTATGTAACACACACCCCTAATCAGCTACAATCCCAATAACTAAAAAAACCCCACTAAGAATACAACAAACAATAAACCCATGTCACACCCTGGCCTGACTAACTAATAAACTAAAACACAAAATACTAAGACCAAGGCGTGACACCTTCTTTGTTCCGCGGGTGATGTGGAGGTAAACCCAGGCCCTGCATGTCCCCAGGCACCCTCATTTGTTGACTTCTGTGATCGAAAAAGCCTTGGTTTCATGCATGTCAACATCAGAAGCCTTCTCCCTAAGTTTGTTTTACTCACTGCTTTAGCACACTCTGCTAACCCTGATGTCCTTGCCGTGTCTGAATCCTGGCTCAGGAAGGCCACCAAAAATTCAGAGATTTCCATACCCAACTATAACATCTTCCGTCAAGATAGAACTGCCAAAGGGGAGGAGTTGCAGTCTACTGCAGAGATAGCCTGCAAAGTAATGTCATACTTTCCAGGTCCATACCCAAACAGTTCGAACTACTAATTCTGAAAATTACTCTCTCCAGAAATAGGTCGCTCACTGTTGCCGCCTGCTACCGACCCCCCTCAGCTCCCAGCTGTGCCCTGGACACCATTTGTGAATTGATTGCCCCCCATCTAGCTTCAGAGTTTGTTCTGTTAGGTGACCTAAATGACCTAAACTGGGATATGCTTAACACCCCGGCAGTCCTACAATCTAAGCTAGATGCCCTCAATCTCACACAAATCATCAAGGAACCCACCAGGTACAACCCTAACTCTGTAAGCAAGGGCACCCTCATAGACGTCATCCTGACCAACTGGCCCTCCAAATACACCTCCGCTGTCTTCAATCAGGATCTCAGCGACCACTGCCTCATTGCCTGTATCCGCTACGGTGCCGCAGTCAAACGACCACCCCTCATAACTGTCAAACACTCCCTAAAACACTTCTGTGAGCAGGCCTTTCTAATCGACCTGGCCCGGGTACCCTGGAAGGACATTGACCTCATCCCGTCAGTTGAGGATGCCTGGTCATTCTTTAAGAGTAACTTCCTTGCCATTTTAGATAAGCATGCTCCTTTCAAAAAATGCATAACTAAGAACAGATACAGCCTTTGGTTCACTCCAGACCTGACTGCCCTCGACCAGCACAAAAACATCCTGTGGCGGACTGCAATAGCATCGAACAGTCCCCGCGATATGCAACTGTTCAGGGAAGTCAGGAACCAATACACGCAGTCAGTCAGGAAAGCTAAGGCCAGCTTCTTCAGGCAGAAGTTTGCATCCTGTAGCTCCAACTCCAAAAAGTTCTGGGACACTGTGAAGTCCATGGAGAACAAGAGCACCTCCTCCCAGCTGCCCACTGCACTGAGGCTAGGGAACACGGTCACCACCGACAAATCCATGATTATTGAAAACTTCAACAAGCATTTCTCAACGGCTGGCCATGCCTTCCGCCTGGCTACTCCAACCTCGGCCAACAGCTCCGGCCCCCCCGCAGCTCCTCGCCCAAGCCTCTCCAGGTTCTCCTTTACCCAAATCCAGATAGCAGATGTTCTGAAAGAGCTGCAAAACCTGGACCCGTATAAATCAGCTGGGCTTGACAATCTGGACCCTCTATTTCTGAAACTATCCGCCGCCATTGTCGCAACCCCTATTACCAGCCTGTTCAACCTCTCTTTCATATCGTCTGAGATCCCCAAGGTATGGAAAGCTGCCGCAGTCATCCCCCTCTTCAAAGGGGGAGACACCCTGGACCCAAACTGTTACAGACCTATATCCATTCTGCCTTGCCTATCTAAGGTCTTCGAAAGCCAAATCAACAAACAGGTCACTGACCATCTCGAATCCCACCGTACCTTCTCCGCTATGCAATCTGGTTTCCGAGCCGGTCACGGGTGCACCTCAGCTACACTCAAGGTACTAAACGACATCATAACCGCCATCGATAAAAGACAGTACTGTGCAGCCGTCTTCATCGACCTTGCCAAGGCTTTCGACTCTGTCAATCACCATATTCTTATCGGCAGACTCAGTAGCCTCGGTTTTTCGGATGACTGCCTTGCCTGGTTCACCAATTACTTTGCAGACAGAGTTCAGTGTGTCAAATCGGAGGGCATGCTGTCCGGTCCTCTGGCAGTCTCTATGGGGGTGCCACAGGGTTCAATTCTCGGGCCGACTCTTTTCTCTGTATATATCAATGATGTTGCTCTTGCTGCGGGCGATTCCCTGATCCACCTCTACGCAGACGACACCATTCTATATACTTTCGGCCCATCATTGGACACTGTGCTATCTAACCTCCAAACGAGCTTCAATGCCATACAACACTCCTTCCGTGGCCTCCAACTGCTCTTAAGCGTTAGTAAAACCAAATGCATGCTTTTCAACCGATCGCTGCCTGCACCTGCATGCCCGACTAGCATCACCACACTGGATGGTTCCGACCTTGAATATGTGGACACCTATAAGTACCTAGGTGTCTGGCTAGACTGCAAACTCTCCTTCCAGACCCATATCAAACATCTCCAATCGAAAATCAAATCAAGATTCGGCTTTCTATTCCGTAACAAAGTCTCCTTCACTCACGCTGCCAAGCTTACCCTAGTAAAACTGACTATCCTACCAATCCTCGACTTCGGCGATGTCATCTACAAAATTGCTTCCAACACTCTTCTCAGCAAACTGGATGCAGTTTATCACAGTGCCATCCGTTTTGTCACTAAAGCACCTTATACTACCCACCACTGCGACTTGTATGCTCTAGTCGGCTGGCCCTCGCTACATATTCGTCGCAAGACCCACTGGCTCCAGGTCATCTACAAGGCCATGCTAGGTAAAGCTCCACCTTATCTCAGTTCACTGGTCACGATGGCAACACCCATCCGTAGCACGCGCTCCAGCAGGTGTATCTCACTGATCATCCCTAAAGCCAACACCTCATTCGGCCGCCTTTCGTTCCAGTACTCTGCTGCCTGTGACTGGAACGGATTGCAAAATTGCTGAAGTTGGAGACCTTTATCTCCCTCACCAACTTCAAACATCAGCTATCTGAGCAGCTAACCGATCGCTGCAGCTGTACATAATCTATTGGTACCCATTTTCACCTACCTCATCCCCACAGTTTTTATTTATTTACTTTTCTGCTCTTTTGCACACCAATATCTCTACCTGTACATGATCATCTGATCATTTATCACTCCAGTGTTAATCTGCAATATTGTAATTATTCGCCTACCTCCTCATGCCTTTTGCACACATTGTATATAGACTCCCCTTTTTTTTGTCTACTGTGTTATTGACTTGTTAATTGTTTACTCCATGTGTAACTCTGTGTTGTCTGTTCACACTGCTATGCTTTATCTTGGCCAGGTCGCAGTTGTAAATGAGAACTTGTTCTCAACTAGCCTACCTGGTTAAATAAAGGTGAAATAAAAAATAAAATAAAAAAATACAATATACATTGTAACAAAATTATAAACGATAGCAAATAATAATATAAAATGGTAGTAAATAATAATACAAAATTAAATACAAAAATACAATAAAACAATAAAATGGTAACAGTCAATAGTAGAAATGTATTAAATATAAAATCTAAATATGGAAAATAAAACTATGACTAACTTATAACTAAATAACGGTCATCTTCTCCTTTATATCAGTACTACAACTACCATCATCATTACTACTACTACTACTACTACCATCACTAAACTGTTATCATTACCATTACCACCCATACCACTACTATTTGGAATGATAAACAACAATAACAATAGTAATAACAATAATAGTAATAATAAGTAAGTTACTTCTTACTATGCAGATGTTATTATTCAGTGTCCCT
>NC_088220.1:17035230-17152730 GCF_036934945.1 Oncorhynchus masou masou | reverse complement strand
GACAGAGAGAGAAACAGAGACAGAGAGAGAGAAACAGAAACAGAGAGAGAAAAGGGCCACGAGAAAAGGGCAACCAGTGAAGAACACACCATTGTAAATACAACCCATATCTATGCTTATTTATTTTATATTGTGTCCTTTACCATTTGTATATTGTTAAAACACTGTATATATATATATATATATATATATATGACATTTGTAATGTCTTTATTGTTTTGAAACTTCTGATGGGTGATGTTTACTGTTAATTTTTATTGTTTCTTTCACTTTATATATTATCTACCTTACTTGCTTTGGCAATGTTAACACGTTTCCCATGCCAATAAAGCCCTTGAATTGAATTGAGAGAAACAGAGACAGAGAGAGAGAAACAGAGACAGAGAGAGAAACAGAGACAGAGAGAGGAACAGAGACAGAGAGAGAAACAGAGACAGAGAGAGAAACAGAGACAGAGAGAGAAACAGAGACAGAGAGAGGGGTATGCTAATTTGGTATAGAGCAGACCTAACTCACTCCATTAAATTAATCAAAACAGGAATATTCTACATTTGGCTAGAAATTCAAAAGGAAATTATCCTAACAGAGAAAAATGTCCTCCTGTGTGCTACCTATGGGGCAGCAGTGTAGCCTAGTGGTTAGAGCATTGGACTAGTAACCGAAAGGTTGCAAGTTCAAATCCCCGAGCTGGCAAGGTACAAAATCTGTCGTTCTGCCCCTGAACAGGCAGTTAACCCACTGTTCCTAGGCCGTCATTGAAAATAAGAATTTGTTCTTAACTGACTTGCCTAGTAAAATAAAGGTACAAAAATTTAAAAAATAATAATATCCCCCCACTAGAATCCCCATATTTTAATGAAGACAGCTTCTCCATCCTAGAGGGGGAAATCAATCATTTCCAGGCCCAGGGACATGTACTAGTCTGTGGCGACCTAAATGCCAGAACCGGACAAGAACATGACACCCTCAGTACACAGGGGGACAAACACCTGCCTGGAGGTGACAGCATTCCCTTCCCCGTATGCCCCCCTAGGCACAACTATGACAACATAACCAACAAAAACGGGTCACAACTCCTGCAGCTCTGTCACACGCTGGGTATGTACATAGTTAATGGTAGGCTTCAAGGGGACTCCTATGGTAGGTACACCTATAGCTCATCTCTTGGCAGTAGTACTGTAGACTACTTTATCACTGACCTCAACCCAGAGTCTCTCAGAGCGTTCACAGTCAGCCCACTGACACCCCTATCAGACCACAGCACAATCACAGTCTACCTAAACAGAGCAATACTCAATCATGAGGCATCAAAGCCAAAGGAACTGAGTAACATTAAGAAATGCTATAGATGGAAGGAATGCAGTTTGGAAACCTACCAAAAAACAACAACAAATTCAATCCCTTTTAGACAATTTCCTGGGTAAAACGTTCCACTGTAATAGTGAAGGTGTAAACTTGGCAGTAGAAAATCTTAACAGTATATTTGACCTCTCAGCTTCCCTATCAAATCTAAAAATCTCAAATAGAAAACCAAAGAAAATTAACAACAATGACAAATGGTTTGATGAAGAATGCAAAAATCTAAGAAAGAAATTGAGAAACCTGTCCAACCAAAAACATAGAGACCCGGAAAACCTGAGTCTACGCCTTCACTATGGTGAATCACTAAAACAATACAGAAATACACTACGGAAAAAGAAGGAACAGCATGTCAGAAATCAGCTCAATGTAATTGAAGAATCCATAGACTCTAACCACTTCTGGGAAAATTGGAAAACACTAAACAAACAACAACACGAAGAATTATCTATCCAAAATGGAGATGTATGGGTAAACCACTTCTCCAATCTTTTTGGCTCTATAACAAAGAATAAAGAGCAAAAACATATACATGATCAAATACAGATCTTAGAATCAACTATTAAAGACTACCAGAACCCACTGGATTCTCCAATTACATTGAATGAGTTACAGGACAAAATAAAAACCCTCCAACCCAAAAAGGCCTGTGGTGTTGATGGTATCCTCAATGAAATGATCAAATATACAGACAACAAATTCCAATTGGCTATACTAAAACTCTTTAACATCATCCTTAGCTCTGGCATCTTCCCCAATATTTGGAACCAAGGACTGATCACCCCAATCCACAAAAATGGAGACAAATTCGACCCCAATAACTACCGTGGAATATGCGTCAACAGTAACCTTGGGAAAATCCTCTGCATTATCATTAACAGTAGACTCGTACACTTCCTCAATGAAAACAATGTACTGAGCAAATGTCAAATTGGCTTTTTACCAAATTACCGTACAACAGACCATGTATTCACCCTGCACACCCTAATTGACAACTAAACAAACAAAAACAAAGGCAAAGTCTTCTCATGCTTTGTTGATTTCAAAAAAGCCTTCGACTCAATTTGGCATGAGGGTCTGCTATGCAAACTGATGGAAAGTGGTGTTGGGGGTAAAACATACAACATCATAAAATCCATGTACACAAACAACAAGTGTGCGGTTAAAATTGGCAAAAAACACACATTTCTTCACACAGGGTCGTGGGGTTAGACAGGGATGCAGCTTAAGCCCCACCCTCTTCAACATATATATCAACGAACTGGCGCGGGCACTAGAAAAGTCTGCAGCACGCGGCCTCACCCTACTAGAATCTGAAGTCAAATGTCTGCTGTTTGCTGATGATCTGGTGCTTCTGTCACCAACCAAGGAGGGCCTACAGCAGCACCTAGATCTTATGCACAGATTCTGTCAGACCTGGGCCCTGACAGTAAATCTCAGTAAGACCAAAATAATGGTGTTCCAAAAAAGGTCCAGTCACCAGGACCACAAATACAAATTCCATCTAGACACTGTTGCCCTAGAGCATACAAAAAACTATACATACCTTGGCCTAAACATCAGCGCCACAGGTAACTTCCACAAAGCTGTGAACGATCTGAGAGACAAGGCAAGAAGGGCATTCTATGCCATCAAAAGGAACACAAATTTCAACATACCAATTAGGATTTGGCTAAAAATACTTGAATCAGTCATAGAGCCCATTTCCCTTTATGGTTGTGAGGTCTGGGGTCCGCTCACCAACCAAGACTTCACAAAATGGGACAAACACCAAATTGAGACTCTGCACGCAGAATTCTGCAAAAATATCCTCCATGTACAACGTAGAACACCAAATAATGCATGCAGAGCAGAATTAGGCCGATACCCACTAATTATCAAAATCCAGAAAAGAGCTGTTAAATTCTATAACCCCCTAAAAGGAAGCGATTCCCAAACCTTCCACAACAAAGCCATCACCTACAGAGAGATGAATCTGGAGAAGAGTCCCCTAAGCAAGCTGGTCCTGGGGCTCTGTTCACAAACACACCCTACAGAGCCCCATGACAGCAGCACAATTAGACCCAACCAAATCATGAGAAAACAAAAAGATAATTACTTGACACATTGGAAAGAATTAACAAAAAAAACAGAGCAAACTAGAATGCTATTTGGCCCTACACAGAGAGTACACAGCGGCAGAATACCTGACCACTGTGACTGACCCAAAATTAAGGAAAGCTTTGACTATGTACAGACTCAGCGAGCATAGCCTTGCTATTGAGAAAGGCCGCTGTAGGCAGACATGGCTCTCAAGAGAAGACAGGCTATGTGCTCACTGCCCACAAAATGAGGTGGAAACTGAGCTGCACTTCCTAACCTCCTGCCCAATGTATGACCATATTAGAGAGACATATTTCCCTCAGATTACACAGATCCACAAAGAATTCGAAAACAAATCCAATTTTGAAAAACTCCCATATCTACTGGGTGAAATTCCACAGTGTGCCATCAGAGCAGCAAGATTTGTGACCTGTTGCCACGAGAAAAGGGCAACCAGTGAAGAACACGCACCATTGTAAATACAACCCATATCTATGCTTATTTATTTTATCTTGTGTCCTTTACCATTTGTACATTGTAAAAACACTGTATATATATATATAATATGACATTTGTAATGTCTTTATTGTTTTGAAACTTCTGTATGTGTGATGTCTACTGTTAATTTTTATTGTTTATTTCACTTTATGTATTATCTACCTTACTTGCTTTGGCAATGTTAACACATGTTACCCATGCCAATAAAGCCCATTGAATTGAATTGAATTGAATTGAGAGAGAAACAGAGACAGAGAGAGAGAGAAACAGAGACAGAGAGAGAGAGAGAGAGGGAGAGAGAGAGAGAGAGATAGAAAGAGAGAAAGAGAGACAGAGAGAGAGAAAGTGAGAGACAGAGAGGGAGAGAGAGAGAAAGTGAGAGACAGAGAGAAACAGAGACAGAGAGCGAGAGAGAGAAACAGAGAGAGTGAGAGACAGAGAGAAAGAGACAAAAGAGCATGTCATGGAGGGACACATACTCTACTGCACATCTCTCCCTATCTTGCCTCCCTCCATCTCACTCTCTCTCTGCCTCACTCTCTCCTTCCCTCTCACGCTCTGGTTTCCATGGTGACAGCTGTGCTGCTGCAGAAATCACACCGATCTGAGACTGAGATAGAAGTGCTTCTCTCTTTCACACACACACACACACACACACACACACACACACACACACACACACACACACACACACACACACACACACACACACACACACACACACACACACACACACACACACACACACACACACACACACACACACACACACACACACACACACACACACACACACACACACACACACACACACACACACAGAGATATCTATGCAGAACGCAGCCCTAACATATGTTCATACATTCACCAAACACACACAGCATGAACTACCAACATTCTGTTTCACATAGGACATATAGCTGATGAATATACTGTGGTATCGTCTTCACACTCTGGTCTACAGATCCCCTCCCTCCGTGTGTCCATATGCTTTGTTTCTCAACATCAGTTGGCTCAGCACTGTGACACACGCCCTGCTGTGAACAGTCCTAATTGATTTGGCTTTCATATCACTCTTTGTTATTGAATCACGCTTACCAAAAAATCTGATCAATTTTGTTGCTGCTTTTCTCTGGAGGGAGAGAAGAAGGGGAAGAGGGGGAGTGGAGATGGAGAGGAGTGGAGGGAGGGGGGGCAGTGTGAGCATCAGCTGACCTTGAGAGGACCCCTTGATGGAAGCCTGTGAGTGCTGGTCATGTCTGATTGGTCAGATTGTGTTCTATTCCGGCTCGGCCCTGCGCCATGTGTTCGAACAGCGGCATCCTCAGATCACTCAATGATATAGAAGGCTTGGCTCAGCAAGTTTGTATCACACACACACACACGCAGGTGGTGTGTCAGTGCCTGGTGTGTATGTGTCCATCTGTGTACAGTGCGTAAAGTGTGTATACAATATTTCCCAGATGTCTATGATTCATCATTAGAGAGAAAGAGAGAGGATGGTATGTGGAGAGAGAGATGCTCAGTTTAAGAGGAGAGGACAGAAGAGAAAGGATCATGATGGAGAGGGTAGTATAGAGAGAGGATCATTATGGAGAGGGTAGTATAGAGAGAGGATCATTATGGAGAGGGTAGTATAGAGAGAAGATCATTATGGAGAGGGAAGTATAGAGAGAAGATCATTATGGAGAGGGTAGTATAGAGAGAAGATCATTATGGAGAGGGTAGTATAGAGAGAAGTTCATTATGGAGAGGGTAGTATAGAGAGAGGATACTAATGAAGAGAGTGGTAAAGAGAGAGAGGATCATTGTTGAGAGGGTAGTATAGAGAGAGGATCATGATGGAGAGGGTAGTATAGAGAGAAGATAATGATGGAGAGGGTAGTTTAGAGAGAATTACATTATGGAGAGGGTAGTATAGAGAGAAGATCATTATGGAGAGTGTAGTATAGAGAGAAGATCATTATGTAGAGGGTAGTATATAGAGAAAATCATGATGGAGAGGGTAGTATAGAGAGAAGATCATTATGGGGAGGGTAGTATAGAGAGAAGCTCATCATGGAGAGGGTAGTATAGAGAGAGGATCATTATGTAGAGGGTAGTATAGAGAGAGGATACTAATGAAGAGGGTAGTATAGAGAGAGGATCATGATGGAGAGGTTAGTATAGAGGGGATATCATTATGGAGAGGGTAGTATAGAGAGAGAGAGAGGATCATCATGGAGAGGGTAGTATAGAGAGATGATCATTTTGGAGAGGGTAGCATAGAGAGATGAACATTATGTAGAAGGTAGTATAGAGAGAGAGAGAGAGGATCATGATGGAGAGGGTAGTATAGAGAGAGAGGATCATAATGGAGAGGGTAGTATAGAGAGAGGATCATTATGTAGAGAGTAGTATAAAGAGAGAGAGGGGATCATTATATAGAGGGTAGTATTGAGAGAGGGGATCATTATATAGAGAGTAGTATAGAGAGAGGATCATTATGTAGAGAGTAGTATAGAGAGAGAGGATCATTATGTAGAGAGTAGTATAGAGAGAGAGGGGATCATTATGTAGAGAGTAGTATAGAGAGAGAGAGAGGATCATCATGGAGAGGGTAGTATAGAGATATGATCATTTTGGAGAGGGTAGCATAGAGAGATGAACATTATGTAGTGGGTAGTATAGAGAGAGAGAGGATCATTATGGAGAGGGTAGTATAGAGGGGATATCATTATGGACAGGGTAGTATAGAGAGAGAGAGAGGATCATCATGGAGAGGGTAGTATAGAGAGATGATCATTTTGGAGAGGGTAGCATAGAGATATGAACATTATGTAGAGGGTAGTATTGAGAGAGGGGATCATTATATAGAGAGTAGTATAGAGAGAGGATCATTATGTAGAGAGTAGTATAGAGAGAGATGATCATTATGTAGAGAGTAGTATAGAGAGAGGGGATCATTATGTAGAGAGTAGTATAGAGAGAGAGGGGATCATTATGTAGAGAGTAGTATTGAGAGAGGGGATCATTATGTAGAGAGTAGTATAGAGAGAGAGGGGATCATTAAGTAGAGAGTAGTATTGAGAGAGGGGATCATTATGTAGAGAGTAGTATAGAGAGAGAGGATCATAGTATAGAGAGAGTGGATATAGAGAGAGAGATCATTATGTAGAGAGTAGTATAGAGAGAGAGGGGATCATTATGTAGAGAGTAGTATAGAGAGAGAGGGGATCATTTTGGAGAGAGTAGTATAGAGAGAGAGGGGATCATTATGTAGAGGGTAGTATTGAGAGAGGGGATCATTATATAGAGAGTAGTATAGAGAGAGGATCATTATGTAGAGAGTAGTATAGAGAGAGAGAGGATCATTATGTAGAGAGTAGTATAGAGAGAGAGGGGTTCATTATGGAGAGGGTAGTAAAGAGAGAGAGGGAATCATTGTGGAGAGGGTAGTATTGAGAGAGGATCATTATGGAGAGGGTAGTATAGAGAGAGAGGGAATCATTGTGGAGAGGGTAGTATTGAGAGAGGATCATTGTTGAGAGGGTAGTATAGAGAGAGGGTCATTATGGAGAGGGTAGTATAGAGAGAGAGAGGATCATTGTGGAGAGGGTAGTATTGAGAGAGAGAGGATCATTGTGGAGAGGGTAGTATTGAGAGAGGATCATTGTTGAGAGGGTAGTATAGAGAGAGGATCATTATGGAGAGGGTAGTATAGAGAGAAGATCATTATGGAGAGGGTAGTATAGAGAGAAGATCATTATGGAGAGGGTAGTATAGAGAGAACATTATGGAGAGGGTAGTATAGCGAGAGAGAGGATCATTATGGAGAGGGTAGTATAGAGAGGATATCATTATGGACAGGGTAGTATAGAGAGAGAGGGGATCATTATGTAGAGAGTAGTATAGAGAGAGAGGGGATCATTATGGAGAGAGTAGTATAGAGAGAGAGGGGATCATTATGGAGAGAGTAGTATAGAGAGAGAGAGGATCATCATGGAGAGGGTAGTATAGAGAGATTATCATTATGGAGAGGGTAGCATAGAGAGAGGATCATTATGTAGAGAGTAGTATAGAGAGAGAGGGGATCATTATGTAGAGAGTAATATAGAGAGAGAGTGGATCATTATGGAGAGGGTAGTATAGAGAGAGAGGATCATTATGTAGAGAGTAGTATAGAGAGAGAGAGGATCATTATGTAGAGAGTAGTATAGAGAGAGATGATCATTATGTAGAGAGCAGTATTGAGAGAGAGAGGATCATTATGTAGAGAGTAGTATTGAGAGAGGGTATCATTATGTAGAGAGTAGTATAGAGAGAGAGGGGATCATTATGGAGAGAGTAGTATAGAGAGAGGGGATCATTGTGTAGAGAGTAGTATAGAGAGAGAGAGGATCATTATGTAGAGAGTAGTATAGAGAGAGAGAGGGGATCATTATGTAGAGGGAGGTATAGAGAGAGGATCATTATGTAGAGAGTAGTATAGAGAGAGAGAGGATCATTATGTAGAGAGTAGTATAGAGAGAGAGTGGATCATTATGGAGAGGGTAGTATAGAGAGAGAGGGGATCATTATGTAGAGAGTAGTATAGAGAGAGAGGGGATCATTATGTAGAGAGTAGTATAGAGAGAGAGGGGATCATTATGTAGAGAGTAGTATAGAGAGAGAGGGGATCATTATGTAGAGAGTAGTATAGAGAGAAGATCATTATCTAGAGAGTAGTATAGAGAGAGGATCATTATGTAGAGAGTAGTATAGAGAGAGAGAGGGGATCATTATGGAGAGGGTAGTATTGAGAGAGGATCATTATGTAGAGGGTAGTATAGAGAGGGGATCATTATGTAGAGAGTAGTATAGAGAGAGAGAGGATCATTATATAGAGAGTAGTATACAGAGAGAGGGGATCATTATGTAGAGAGTAGTATAGAGAGAGAGAGGATCATTATGTAGAGAGTAGTATAGAGAGAGAGGGGATCATTATGGAGAGGGTAGTATAGAGAGAGGGAATCATTGTGGAGATAGTATTGAGAGAGAGGGTAGTATATGAGAGAGGATCATTATGTAGAGAGTAATATATATAGAGAGAGGATCATTATATAGAGAGTAGTATACAGAGAGAGAGGATCATTATGTAGAGAGTAGTATAGAGAGAGAGAGGATCATTATGTAGAGAGTAGTATAGAGGGCGAGGGGATCATTATGTAGAGAGTAGTATTGAGAGAGGTGATCATTAAAATGTAGAGAGTAGTAGTAGAGAGAGGGATCATAGAGAGTAGTATGAGAGGGGGATCATTATGTAGAGAGTAGTATGGAGAGAGGGGATCATTATGTAGAGAGTAGTATAGAGAGAGGGGATCATTATGTAGAGAGTAGTATAGAGAGAGGGGATCATTATGGAGAGGGATATTATCATTATGTAGAGTAGTATATAGAGAGAGGGGATCATTATGGAGAGGTAGTATAGAGAGAGGGATCATTATGTAGAGAGTAGTATAGAGAGAGAGGGGATCATTATGTAGAGTAGTAGGGGATATAGAGAGAGGGGATCATTATGGTAGAGAGGGGATCATTAGTAGTAGAGAGAGAGGGGATCATTATGTAGAGGGTAGTATAGAGAGAGAGGATCATTATGTAGAGAGTAGTATAGAGAGTAGTATAGAGGGATCATTATGGAGAAGTAGAGAGGGGATCATTATGTAGAGAGTAGTATAGAGAGAGGGGATCATTATGGAGAGAGTAGTATAGATAGAGGGGATCATTATGTAGAGAGTAGTATAGAGAGAGAGAGGATCATTATGTAGAGAGTAGTATAGAGAGAGAGGGGAACATTATGGAGAGAGTAGTATAGAGAGAGGGGATCATTATGATCATTATAGAGAGGGGTATTTGGAGAGGGTATAGAGAGAGGGGATCATTATGTAGAGAGTAGTATAGAGAGAGAGGGGATCATTATGTATAGAGAGATCATTATGGAGAGTAGTAGAGAGAGGGGATCATTATGTAGAGAGTAGTATAGAGAGAGGGGATCATTATGTAGAGTAGTATAGAGAGAGAGGGATCATTATGGAGAGAGTATATGGGAGGGGATCATTATGTAGAGAGTAGGGGATCATTATATAGAGAGTAGTATAGAGAGAGAGGGGATCATTATGTAGAGAGTAGTATAGAGAGAGGGGAGAGAGGGTAGTATTGAGAGAGGGGATCATTATGTATAGAGAGTAGTATTGAGAGAGGGGATCATTATGTAGAGAGTAGTATAGTAGAGAGAGGGATCATTATGTAGAGAGTAGTATAGAGAGAGGGGATCATTATGTAGAGAGATCATTATAGTATAGAGAGAGAGAGGATCATTATGTAGAGAGTAGTATAGAGAGAGAGGGATCATTATGTAGAGAGTAGTATAGAGAGATGTAGAGAGGATCATTATGTAGAGAGTAGTATAGAGAGAGAGGATCATTATGTAGAGAGTAGTATAGTATAGAGAGAGGGGATCATTATGTAGAGAGTAGTATAGAGAGAGAGGGGATCATTAGAGAGTAGAGAGGATCATTATGTAGAGAGTAGTATAGAGAGAGGGATCATTATGTAGAGAGTAGTATAGAGAGAGGGGATCATTATGTAGAGAGTAGTATAGAGAGAGGGATCATTATGTAGAGAGTAGTATGGAGAGTAGTATAGGGATCATTATGTAGAGAGTAGTATATAGAGCGAGGGGATCATTATGTAGAGAGTAGTATTGAGAGAGGTGATCATTATGTAGAGAGTAGTATAGAGAGAGAGGGGATCATTATGTAGAGAGTAGTATAGAGAGAGGGGATCATTATGTAGAGAGTAGTATAGAGAGAGGGGATCATTATGTAGAGAGTAGTATAGAGAGAGAGGGGATCATTATGGAGAGGGTAGTATAGAGAGAGGGATCATTATGTAGAGAGTAGTATAGTGGAGAGAGAGGGGATCATTATGTAGAGAGTAGTATAGAGAGAGATAGTATAGAGAGAGGTTCATTATGTAGAGAGTAGTATAGAGAGAGAGGGATCATTATGTAGAGAGTAGTATAGAGAGAGGGTCATTATGTAGAGAGAGTATAGTATGGAGAGAGTATAGGGGATCATTATGTAGAGAGTAGTAGAGAGTAGTATATAGAGAGAGGGGATCATTATGTAGAGGGTAGTATTGAGAGAGGGGATCATTATGTAGAGAGTAGTATAGAGAGAGAGGGGATCATTATGTAGAGAGTAGTATGGAGAGGGAGAGAGAGGGGATCATGTATGTATAGAGAGGGATCATTAGTAGATAGAGAGAGAGGGGATCATTATGTAGAGAGTAGTATAGAGAGAGAGGGGATCATTATGTAGAGAGTAGTATAGAGAGAGAGGGGATCATTATGTAGAGAGTAGTATAGAGAGAGAGGATCATTATGTAGAGAGTAGTATAGAGAGAGAGGGGATCATTATGTAGAGAGTAGTAGGATCATTATGTAGAGAGTAGAGAGAGAGGGGATCATTATGTAGTAGAGTAGATCATTATAGAGAGAGAGAGCATCATTATGGAGAGGGTAGTATTGAGAGAGAGGATCATTATGTAGAGAGTAGTATAGAGAGAGAGGATCATTATGTAGAGAGTAGTATAGAGAGAGAGGATTATGTAGAGAGTAGTATAGAGAGAGAGGATCATTATGTAGAGAGTAGTACATAGAGAGAGAGGATCATTATGTAGAGAGTAGTATAGAGAGAGAGAGCATCATTATGGAGAGGGTAGTATTGAGAGAGCGGATCGTTGTAGAAAGAGAGAAGGCAAGATAGTGATGTAATAAGGAGGGCACTTTAACAACAGGGTTCGCTCTTGATTTTTTCTGAATTGTAGATGGATGTATGTGTGTGTGCGTATATTCCCGTGTGTACATGTGCATGCTTGCGTGTGTCCACTTGTGTGTGTATGTGTGCAGCTATTCAATCACTATGCTGCTCTGTCTCTTGTCAGTGGATTTCCTTTGTGCTCCCTTGCTCTGTCTCTTGTCAGTGGATTTCCTTTGTGCTCCCCTGCTCTGTCTCTTGTCAGTGGACTATGGAACACCGTTTGGGTCTTTTCTAGTCAAAAAATATACACATCAAATAACACTATTTCACGTGTCAAATTAGCTTTTAATTCAAATAACTCAATTCTGTTGTAGAATGTTGTGTGTGCTGAATTTGCATATGCAAGCCAAGCGCCACCGCTACGATCAGTAGCACTGTCAATGCTGTCAAAAAAACTGTCTGCAAACACCGGCTATGACATGTTTACTAATATCTTTGATACAAATGTTATTAGAACCTACTGGGGTAGCTAGCTAGTTTTAGCGTGGTACCGTACTAGCTAGCAGCCTGAAAACAATGACCAGTAGAAACTGCAGTATTCTTCAATATTCTTAGCAATGATTTAGGAATCCATGTGAGTAAGTATTAGCCCGGTAGCCACTTGTTCTCCCATGAAAATAACTAGCTAGCCAGCTACCTAACCTTGTTTCCCAAAGCTAACGTTATAAGCAACCAGCGAGCTCCAGTGAGGCTTGACCAGACCGGGTTATGTCATGTGCCTTTCCTATTTAAATAATGGTCAAACAAAAACAGTCTTGAAGAAATCACCACATATGCTGAGCATTTGTTGGCTCCTTTTCCTTCACTCTGCGGTCCAACTCATCCCAAACCATCTCAATTTGTTTGAGGTCAGGGGATTGTGGAGGCCAGGTCATCTGATGCAGCACTCCATCACTCTCCTTCTTGGTCAAATAGCCCTTACACAGCCTGGAGGTGTGTTGGGTCTTTGTCCTGTTGAAAAACAAATTATAGTCCCACTAAGCCCAAACCAGATGGGATGGTGTTTCGCTGCAGAATGCTGTGGTAACCATGCTGGTTAAGTTGGCCTTGAATTCTAAATAAATCATAGACAGTGTCACCAGCAAAGCAGCCATACACCATCATACTTCCTCCTCCTCCATGCATTACGGTGGAAATACACATGTGGAGATCATCCGTTCACCCACACCGCGTCCCACAAAGACACGGCAGTTGGCAGTTGGACTCATCAGACCAAAGGACAAATATCCACTGGTCTAGAGTCCATTGCTCATTTTTCTTGGTCCAAGCAAGTCTCTTCTTCTTATTGGTGTCCTTTAGTAGTTTCTTTGCAGAAATTCGACAATGAAGGCCTCATTCACACAACCTCCCTTCAACAGTTGATGTTGAAATGTGTCTGTTACTTGAACTCTGTGAAGCATTCATTTGGGCTGCAATTTCTGAGGCTGGTAACTCTAATGAACTTATCCTCTGCAGCAGAGGTAACTCTTAAACATCAGACCTACAGGGATTCAGTCCACAGGAGGAAATGTTCAGCAGGAGGGAAAACTGTGGAAGAGCTCATCAGGATTGGGGAAAGCATGTTTCTGACCACACTGCGTGCTGGGGTCATAGACCAACTGAAACTGAAGTCCCGGGAATCAAGGCTGCTGATAGGCTGAACGAGATGTGGTTATAAGTATTTGGCATGACCTTGACCTATAAGACACTAAAAAAAGTGGGGGTCCTCTGAATAGGAGACTAAGCTGTCCGACTAGAACTAGCCATAAAGGTTGGCTAGAATTGGCTCTCGAGTGGCGTAGTGGTCTAAGACACTGGCCGTTTTAACAAATACACATAGTAGATTGACTGGTACAATAAATGTAGATAATTTCACAGTTGTTTCAGAGTCCCGCAATAAGAGCGACGACGCTAATGTTCTGTAGGTGTTAAAACGGTGTGCATAGGCCACAGGAAGTAAACTGATACCGGACTGCCCTCTAGTCAAAGAGTAATGAGAGACACAGAAGCCCAGTCTAGGAGTTTAACGATGAAATCATTGATGAGAGTATATGGTTTGTGTACAGAGGAAGACAGGATCAAATATATATAAAATGCCTACAATGTATAAACAATATGACATTAAACAGGAGTGGCAGCAATCTATACACAATAGACAATAGGAGAAAATGAACACACCATAAATCCTCTCAAGAGAATTAACATTACAGTTGCACCAACTCGTAGGCTAATTACATAAATGTAGAAAATGGTAAGAGAACTGGTGAACAAAGTTATCCCTCTACGTACAAATGTATTGTATTTACATGTAACAAAAGCAACAGGAATATTATAAAATAAAGTATTCTGACTTACATTTCGTCAAAAACGCACAAATATGAAAACGGTGTGATCTCCACGGAAGCCAACCGAACTGAGAAATACATGTCAGTTTTATACTAACAAGTGGTTGCCATGGTGAATAATCCCATAGTAATTGGTAGGATTGTAAAGTGGCTGTTCCACTGATGTCAGAAGGTGAATTCACCAATTTGTAAGTCGCTCTGGATAAGAGCGTCTGCTAAATGACTTAAATGTAAATGTAAATGTAAATGTAGGACACATGAAAGGAAACATGGAAGAGTTTACCAGAGTCTCTAAATTAAAATAAACACTTGTAGATCCATATAATGTCCATTAGAGGATTCTAAATTGATATCTAAGGGGCTTTTATACAGGTGTCACTGAGTGGACTGAAACCCCATGTCATTGATCCACAATCCATAGGTAAGGCTGTACAGTGAAATAAGTATGCCCCCAATGCAATTCTAAAGTCAAATACATCCACAGGGTAATTTCAACAGATTTTTGTCAAATTCACAAATTATTGTCTTTTGTTGAAATTATATAAAAACATTAAAAACTTGATTAGCATGTTCTATTCCATTATGGTGCTATTTGTTTTCATTTGCATCACTTTCAGTGAGAAACTTTTATTTTGAAGGCGAACCGCAAATTACACTATTGTGGCTAATCCTTATTGTGTCTAGCTTCACATAGGTGGATTCGACAATCATTTATCAAATGAGCACAGTGTTATGAATGAGGGATATTTTAGATTATGACACCTAGCAAAATAGTTAGTTAGCTAACTATAGCTACTGAAACAGATTATCTTGTTTTGCTATGTTTTTGGGGAAGAACAAATTTAGTATGCATCAGCTAGCTACCTTTTTGTTATGACCAGCACTGTCCCAGAGCTTGGTAAAGTGTGTCTGGTGCACTAAACAAACCTTTACCAGCACCATAGTACACATATCGGTGAACTGCTGTGACATATCAAATACGACTGATAGTGTAATTAATGTGCATAACTGCGTAAAAAATGTATGAACGTGTTAAATGATTATGTGAGGTGCAGTCATATTCAGGTCCTGATTGGTCAACAGGCTTATATGACGCTCAAACAGTGTTATTTGATGTGTATCTTTTTTGACATGCAAAGACCCAAATGGTGTTCCATAGTGGACTCCTTTTGTGCTCTCCTGCTCTGGCTCATGTCAGTGTTGCAGGCTGTTATATTTTTAAGGGGAAGAGAGTGAGGGTCTCCAGAGATTCACACTGTGCCAGTTGATGGCAGAGCGAGGTTGGAAAACAGCACTCCGTAACAAAGCTCTACTGCAGAGGCGAGCTAGAAGAGCTTTAACTCCTCAAAATGCCGTCCTCTCTTTTTAAAGAGACAAAGAAATGCGAAAGTTGAAAAGTGACTCTCCAGGATTCAGTCCAGTGTTAGTGTATACTGAGCTGCTCTGTAACAGAGGTGGTTTGGAACAGAGAATCAGTTAGTAAAGTGTCAAGAGCCCATGTCAAAATGTCAGCTGGGATCAGGGTTCACCTGGGGTACTGCAGTTGATGAACAAATAATGTTAGCCTTGTTTCTAACTTTTCCCTCTATCCTTCTTTTTAACTCTCTCCCTACCCATCTCTCTCCTTGTCTCTCTCTCACTCAATTCATTTAATTCAAAGGGCTTTATTGGTATGGGAAACATATGTTTACATTGCCAAAGCAAGTGAAATAGATAATTAACAAAAGTAAAATAAACAATAAAAAATTAACTGTAACGCTCACAGAAGTTCTAAAGGAACAGAAACATTTCATTCTCTCTCTCTCTCTCTCTCTCTCTCTCTCTCTCTGTGTTCGTGTGTGTCTGTCTCTTGCTCTGCTCCCTCTCTCTGTCTGTCTGTCTCTCTCTCTCTCCCTCTCTCTCTCTCTCTCTCTCTCTCTGTGTGTGTGCGTCTCTCTCTGCTCCCTCTCTCTTTGTGTGTCCCTCTCTCTCCCCCTCTCCCCCCTCTCTCTCTCTCTCTCTCTCTCTCTCTCAATTCAATTCAATTCAAGGGCTTTATTGGCATGGGAAACATGTGTTAACATTGCCAAAGCAAGTGAGGTAGATAATATATAAAGTGAATGTATAAAGTGAAATAAACAATAAAAATTAACAGTAAACATTACACATACAGAAGTTTCAAAACAATAAAGACATTACAAATGTCATATATCTCTCTCTTTCTGTGTCTCTCTCCCTAGCTGCGGCCCCTAAGTTGCGGCCGATGCGGGGCCAGTCTCTAATGGAGGGGGAGAGACTGTATCTCAAGTGTGAGGCGTCAGGGAACCCCAGCCCCTCCTTCCAGTGGTACAAAGATGGCCGAGAGCTCCAGAGGGGAAAAGACATCAAAATCAAGACCAATAAGTGAGTCTCAGAGACCGGCCAACCTCCAGTCACACATTCACACACAGCAAAGGCAAGAGGTTCCAAAAAATATTCTATAGACTCTTGTTTCTGTTTTGAACTACCATTCATATTGACTCAAAGGAATCACTCTCACTCCATGTGTCTCTCTCTCTCGCTCATTTTCTGAAGAAAAAATTCCAAGGTCCAGATCAACCGAGTGAGGCTGGAGGATTCTGGGAACTACACGTGTGTGGTTGAGAACACGCTGGGCCAAGAAAACACTACGAGCGGCATCAGCATCCAGAGCCGTGAGTCCACAGACACACCATCCCCACTCTGCAGTATGACTTTCACACTCTTTCCACCTTCTTCATTAACTACCACAGACTCTGTTTTCCTTGACAACCACAATACTCTTTCTATCTTCCTTGGTTACCACCATGTTCATTCTCTCGTTCTTGACATCCACCATGGCAACGTTCTTTCCCTTTCTTCCTTAGTAACTATTTATTAACCCTCTCCGTAGTGACCTCTACACTTTCCTTCTTTTCCTTAGTTACCGCCACGCTCCCCCTCTTCCTTGCTGACCACTACTCTTTCTCTCTCTCCTCCATAGTGACCACTACTCTTTCTCTCTCTCCTCCATAGTGACCACTACTCTTTCTCTCTCTCCTCCATAGTGACCACTACTCTTTCTCTCTCTCCTCCATAGTGACCACTACTCTTTTCTCTCTCCTCCTCTTACTCTCTCTCCTCCATAGTGACCACTACTCTTTCTCTCTCTCCTCCATAGTGACCACTACTCTTTCTCTCTCTCCTCCATAGTGACCACTACTCTTACTCTCTCTCCTCCATAGTGACCACTACTCTTTCTCTCTCTCCTCCATAGTGACCACTACTCTTTCTCTCTCTCCTCCATAGTGACCACTACTCTTACTCTCTCTCCTCCATAGTGACCACTACTCTTACTCTCTCTCCTCCATAGTGACCACTACTCTTACTCTCTCTCCTCCATAGTGACCACTACTCTTACTCTCTCTCCTCCATAGTGACCACTACTCTTACTCTCTCTCCTCCATAGTGACCACTACTCTTACTCTCTCTCCTCCATAGTGACCACTACTCTTTCTCTCTCTCCTCCATAGTGACCACTACTCTGTCTCCAGGCTCGAGTCACGCCCGGCGCTGTAACGACACAGAGAAGTCGTACTGTGTCAACGGTGGAGACTGTTATTTCATACACGGTATAAACCAACTGTCATGCAAGTAAGTGAGGGGTCCTGTCCTCCTGCTGTATCTGTCACTGTGTGGCTTCAGCTGTGTGTTGTTCACCCTGTTAACCCAATCGCCAATCTCCTTCTCCAGACACAGAATGCCAAGTGTCATCAAGCTGTAAATGATCCTCTCAAGGATTAGTCTGGGTGCAACATTAAAATGCTTCCTTGTTGATTGTAAACTCATTCTTCTCTCTTCACCCCCCTGTTTCTCTTCCTCTCTACAAACATGTTTCTTTCCTCTATCTCTGATCTGTCCTCTTCTTGAAATCTAGGTGTATTCCCCTTCATCTCTTTCTCCTTCTTTCTCTTGCTCTCTTCCCTCTCTCTTTCTCTCTCTTTGTATTATTCTCTCTCTCTCTAATAAATATCCAGCTCATTCCCAGACAGCTCATTCCCAGACAGCTCATTCACAAAAAAATGTTTTTAAACAAGCACTGCACTGAGGTAATGGGGATGGAATGCATTTACTTCTCCCAGGTCAACAAGGCCCCACAGACAACCTAAAAACTAGTTATACCTTGTTCCGTTTCGTACTGTGACAGACAGCCTAAAAACTAGTTATACCTTGTTCTGTTACATACTGTGACAGACAGCCTAAAAACTAGTTATACCTTGTTCCGTTTCGTACTGTGACAGACAGCCTAAAACTAGTTATACCTTGTTCTGTTACATACTGTGACAGACAGCCTAAAACTAGTTATACCTTGTTCTGTTACATACTGTGACAGACAGCCTAAAACTAGTTATACCTTGTTCTGTTACATACTGTGACAGACAGCCTAAAACTAGTTATACCTTGTTCTGTTACATACTGTGACAGACAGCCTAAAACTAGTTATACCTTGTTCTGTTACATACTGTGACAGACAGCCTAAAACTAGTTATACCTTGTTCTGTTACATACTGTGACAGACAGCCTAAAACTAGTTATACCTTGTTCTGTTACATACTGTGACAGACAGCCTAAAACTAGTTATACCTTGTTCTGTTACATACTGTGACAGACAGCCTAAAACTAGTTATACCTTGTTCTGTTACATACTGTGACAGACAGCCTAAAACTAGTTATACCTTGTTCTGTTACATACTGTGACAGACAGCCTAAAACTAGTTATACCTTGTTCTGTTACATACTGTGACAGACAGCCTAAAACTAGTTATACCTTGTTCTGTTTCGTACTGTGACAGACAGCCTAAAACTAGTTATACCTTGTTCTGTTACATACTGTGACAGACAGCCTAAAACTAGTTATACCTTGTTCTGTTACATACTGTGACAGACAGCCTAAAACTAGTTATACCTTGTTCTGTTTCGTACTGTGACAGACAGCCTAAAACTAGTTATACCTTGTTCTGTTACATACTGTGACAGACAGCCTAAAACTAGTTATACCTTGTTCTGTTACATACTGTGACAGACAGCCTAAAACTAGTTATACCTTGTTCTGTTACATACTGTGACAGACAGCCTAAAACTAGTTATACCTTGTTCTGTTACATACTGTGACAGACAGCCTAAAACTAGTTATACCTTGTTCTGTTACATACTGTGACAGACAGCCAAACAAAAGATCTGCAGGAAAACCTTATGAGGTGTTTAGGTGCTGGCTGGCTGATACCTACACAGAACACTACTCTGTCAGGCCGTGGGAGTTAGATGTGTATCCAGCCATGTCGCCGGTGAATTAAGGGTAGTTCTTCCTGATCGTGAGTTGTGTGTCTGAGTTGTGTGGAGAGGGACAGTGCTAGAGCTATGGTGTGACAGAGCTGCATGTAAAGAAACACAGAGTTAGAGCTATGTTGTGTTCTCTCTGAGCCAAGATGCCAGTCTGTTTAGACAGATCAGCGCAGTTCTGAATTAACAAGGCAGACTGGCTATGATGTGACACTGGCATTCTATGTTAGAGGTTAGCAGTTCTCAGACAAATCCCTTTCCCTCCAATCCCCCTTCAGCATCAGAGAGACAGAAGAAGAGAATGAAATGCAGGAATGACATCATTCAGATGAGTGCTGGTTTATCCCTCTGTGGAGATGAGTGGAGGCTGTTTTTCTTTAGCTTGTTCTCAAGGCTGACAAAAAGAGGGGAAGAGAGAGAGAGAGTGGGGAGATGAGAAAGAGGGAGAGATGGAGATAGCAGGATATTGATAGGGTGCGAGAAGAATAGTGAGAGAAAAAGGGGAGATAGATGTTACATACTGTGCATCAGAGAAAGAGAGGGAGATAAAAAAGGGTTGAGTGACAGACAGCCTAAAACTAGTTATACCTTGTTCTGTTACATACTGTGACAGACAACCTAAAAAGGAAGTGAGGAGGGATGGTGAGACAGAGAGCCTAAAAGAGAGAGTTCTGTTAGAGAGTGAGAGACAGGAGTTATACCTTGAGAGATACTGTGAGACAGCCTAAAACTAGTTATAGTGTTACATAGTGACAGAGCCTAAAACTAGGATCTGCTAGTCTGCATGCTGCCTCAAGTGTCTCAAATCCACACTTTGCTTCTAATCTATTTATAACTGCATGGGAAATTGCTGAGTGAGGTTTTTGCTTTAATTGATCCAAAATGCACATTGATGTTGTGTCTTTGGTACTGTATGAGGAAAAATTATATCCTGTGCAGTTTTATGCATTTTATGAATATGCAGACCCTGTGAGACTAGTTGAACTGAATGCTGTTTTAGAAAATCAGGGATCAGGATATGTATGTGTTAGGGAGAATTATGTTGCCAAGTTGCTGTGTATTTACAGTACGGTAAGTGTGAGAACTTGGACATCCCCTGTGTACTCCAATCCCCCACCTTTCTCTCCTAGATGCCAATGAGGTCCTTCAGCAAAGGGGGGCTTCCTTACAGACTTAGCCTTTGCAGTTTTCCAAGCACAACCTCTATGAAAGTGCATCTTGGGAAACAAACCCTGTCCAGCAGTTATGTCTAGGGGGTGTTTTTGATACTTCCGGAAACACGTCCCAAAGCAGACCAGACAGACTAGATTGGGTTTTGGGGTTTGGCAAGTCAATGGGAGAAGTGAAAAATGTGTCCTTTGTTGTTAATATTCCCGTATTCTAATGGCACAACCTGAACCTGTCATTACTACAACCTCGTGAAAATTACCAACTGACAGTTTTTCATTTTTGTCAAAAACAACTTTATGTCAAAGGAGTTTTATTTGATGGTCTGCACATGCGCAGTTCAGCGCGACACAAACGTTAAACCCAATGAGCTATGCTAGCTAACGTCGCCATAACATCGCCTACAAGTGTGATCAGGGATTTCTATTGGAGAAGCCGTTTCTACATATCTTCATACTGTACTGTCTTTGATAGCGCTCTCTGTATCTCTGTCACATACTGTTAGCTTGTGCTCTGTTTCTAACTCCATGTTCTCTGCTCTCTTGTGTCTCAATCCCCCTCCTTTTCTCCTAGATCCCTCTCTCCCTCCAGACTTAGCCTTTGGTCCCTCCCTCCTCTAATATGTACTCCCTCTTCCGTCTCTCAACCTACTATTTTCTCCTCCCTCCCTCCGTCCTTCTGTGGCTTGTTTCCCCCATCAGGTGTCCAAATGACTATACAGGTGATCGCTGTCAAAAATCCGTCATGGCAGGTTTTTACAGTATGTTCATTTCCTCCTGCCTGCCTGTCTGTCTGCCTGTCTGTCTGTCTGTCTGTCTGTCTGTCTGTCTGTCTGTCTGTCTGTCTGTCTGTCTGTCTGTCTGTCTGCCTGTCTGTCTGTCTGCCTGTCTGTCTGTCTGTCTGTCTGTCTGTCTGTCTGTCTGCCTGTCTGTCTGTCTGTCTGTCTGTCTGTCTGTCTGTCTGCCTGTCTGCCTGTCTGTCTGTCTGTCTGTCTGTCTGTCTGTCTGTCTGTCTGTCTGTCTGTCTGCCTGTCTGTCTGTCTGTCTGTCTGTCTGCCTGTCTGCCTGTCTGTCTGTCTGTCTGTCTGTCTGTCTGTCTCTGTCTGTCTGTCTGTCTGTCTGTCTGTCTGTCTGTGTGTGTGTGTGTGTGTGTGTGTGTGTGTGTGTGTGTGTGTGTGTGTGTGTGTGTGTGTGTGTGTGTGTGTGTGTGTGTGTGTGTGTACGTGCATGCCTCTATGTCCATCCCTTTCCTGTTGCCATTCCTCTCACCTTCCTCTGCTGCACTATATGCCCTACCTGGCGATGGTCTTTACACAGAGTGAGATGACCAGTAGACCCCTTAAAAATGGATAATAGTGGTGCATGCAGAGACACACACCAGAGTCAACACATAGGTCCCTATGCATGCCCTCCTGATCATGTGCTACACAGTATGCTGCAGTAGAGATTGGATAATGATACAGTGAATGTAATTTACAGGGTGCACCTGATATGCAGCTTGGATGGCTTGATGCAATGCTTGATGCGAAGACCTGTAGTTATCTGTGATGTTCTGACTCGAAGTAGTACTGCTGCAGATGGGCAACTGATAACCCATTGTCATAATATTTCCTGAGAGCTCATCCTAAATCAGTTATGATATTCAAATCATTCAAATGTCTGGTTTGTTTGCCCCATCAACGTCCTGTTTACCTGTGTGACCAGTTCTTTGGAAGTATAGTACAGTGACTATAGTAGCTGGGAGTAAAGCACTTTAAACTAGTTTGTCATCATTCTTCCCTAATGGGAGTACAATATGAATATATACATAATACCTACTATTTGCAGTACATATATATATTATATTTAGTTAATCCTGCAATGATCAGTCTTTTCTATGCAACATGGACTCAGGGGCAAATGTAACGTAAATCCGGGACTCTTCAATTAGTCTGATATGTTACGTTTCGTACAATATGAATCCCTTTGTGGATGTCCATAATCAATTTCATATGATATGTTACGAATTACAATTTATACAATATGTATCCCTTTGTGGATGTCCATAATCAATTTCATATGATATGTTACGAATTACAATTTATACAATATGAATCCCTTTGTGGATGTCCATAATCAATTTCATATGATATGTTACGAATTACAATTTATACAATATGTATCCCTTTGTGGATGTCCATAATCAATTTCATATGATATGTTACGAATTACAATTTATACAATATGTATCCCTTTGTGGATGTCCATAATCAATTTCATATATGTTACGAATTACAATTTATACAATATGTAGACGAATTTGCAAAACATGAGATATGTTACGAATTCCAATTTGTTGTGGCTAACGTTAGCTAGTTGGCTAATGATAACGTTAACTAGTTGGCTAATGTTAGCTAGTCTAGTGGTTAGGGTTATGGTTAAGGTTAGGAGTTAGGTTAAAGGGTTAATATTAGGGAAGGGTTAGCTAACATGCTAAAAAGTATTAAGTACAGTCATGGCCAAAAGTTTTGAGAATGACACAAATATGAATTTTCACAAAGTTTGCTGCTTCAGTCTCTTTAAATATTTTTGTCAGATGTTACTATGGAATACTGAAGTATAATTACAAGCATTTCATAAGTGTCAAAGGCTTTTATTGACAATTACATGAAGTTGATGCAAAGAGTCAATATTTGCAGTGTTGACCCTTCTTTTTCAAGACCTCTGCAATCTGCCCTGGCATGCTGTCAATTAACTTCTGGGCCACATCCAGAAGTTTGTCAGAATTTGTGGGTTTTTGTTTGTCCACCCGTCTCTTGTGGACTGACCACAAGTTCTCAATGGGATTCAGGTCTGGGGAGTTTCCTGGCCATGGACCCAAAATATTGAGGTTTTGTTCCCCGAGCCACTTAGTTATCACTTTTGCCTTATGGCAAGGTGCTCAATCATGCTGGAAAAGGCATTGTTCGTCACCAAACTGTTCCTGAATGGTTGGGAGAAGTTGCTCTCGGAGTGTTGGTAGCATTCTTTATTCATGGCTGTGTTATTAGGCAAAATTGTGAGTGAGCCCACTCCCTTGGCTGAGAAGCAACCCCACACATAAATGGTCTCAGGATGCTTTACTGTTGGCATGGCACAGGACTGATGGTAGCGCTCACCTTGTCTTCTCAAGGAGAAGCTTTTTTCCGGATGCCCCAAACAATCGAAAAGGGAATTCATCAGAGAAAATTACTTTACCCCAGTCCTCAGCAGTCCAATCTCTGTTCCTTTTGCAGAATACCAGTCTGTCCCTGATGTTTTTCCTGGAGAGAAGTGGCTTCTTTGCTGCCCTTCTTGACACCAGCCCATCTTCCAAAAGTCTTTGCTTCACTGTGTGTGCAGATGCACTCACACCTGCCTGCTGCCATTCCTGAGCAAGCTCTGTACTGGTGGTGCCCCGATCCTGCAGCTGAATCAACTTTAGGAGATGGTCTTGGCACTTGCTGGACTTTCTTGGGCGCTCTGAAGCCTTCTTCACAACAATTGAACCGCTCTCCTTGAAGTTCTTGATGATCCGATAAATGGTTGATGTAGGTGCAATCTTACTGGCAGCAATATCCTTGCCTGTGAAGCCCTTTTTGTGCAAAGCAATGATGACGTCACATGTTTCTTTGCAGGTAACCATGGATGACAGAGGAAGAACAATGATTCCAAGCACCACCCTCCTTTTGAAGCTTCCAGTCTGTTATTCGAACTCAATCAGCATGACAGAGTGATCTCCAGCCTTGTCCTCGTCAACACTCACACCTGTGTTAACGAGAGAATCACTGACATGATGTCAGCTGGTCCTTTTGTGTCAGGGCTGAAATGCAGTGGAAATGTTTTTGGGGAGTCACTTAATTTGCATGACAAAAAAAGGACTTTGCAATGAATTGCAATTCATCTGATCACTCTACATAACATTCTGGAGTATAAGCAAATTGCCATCATACAAACTGAGGCAGCAGACTTGGTGAAAATGTATATTTGTGTCATTCTCAAAACTTTTGGCCACGACCGTAGTTGCAAAGTTGCTAATTAGCTAAAATGCTAAAGTTGTCCGTGATGAGATTTGAACACACAACCTTTGAGTTGCTAGACATTTGTGTTATAAGCTTATCCATACACCCTGACCAACTACCCTGCTTATAGTTTTTGAGTTAAGTTATCTTCTGTTCTATGTCATCATAACAAACGTATCATATCATACTAATTTGAGTGTCACAGAGTTACATTTACTATGTTACGTCTGGTCTATGAGACCAGGTTGTTCTATCAGGGGAGGCATCATTGTGATCATCATCATAAGTAAATCAAAGGCACACCTTTTTCTACTGGTGCTCACGCTGTAAAATAGAAAACACTGTCATATTTTATCATAATCATTTCAGGGGAAAAAAAGACCAGAGAGAAGCTATAGGGTGACAAAAAATACAATTTTTAGTAAACACTAGAAACAATGAGAGACACAATTATGTCATTAATCTGTCGACCTACAAAGCTGCTCCCATTTCTGTGCCAACCAGCCTCATCTCCAAAACGTTGGAAAGTAACAAATTGCTTTTTTATCTTGTTTTATTTGTTCATTTTTTTGTCCCAATTTTATTTTATTTTTACCCCAGAAATGAGGTCTAGTAAATAAGGCAGTAAGTGAAGTGGCTGTCTTTGTCTCTGCATGTCTCCTGCCTGCTTCCTCTCTCTTTTATTAGTTATGCTTCTTTCTTTCCTTTTCTTTCATTTCTGGGGTCACAGAGCTGCGGCTGTCTGCGTTGTCTGTCTGTTACTGGACGTGGCACCTGCCAGTAACGATTATTACTGTACGTCACAGAAAAATTCTATACTAACCTCATGGTTTAGTATCTACTATCTATATATCTATGTTCCAATGTAGACAATCACTCTCTGAAACTTGTTCTCTTTCCTTTTCATTGTGTCCAACTTTCTGCGTTGGCAGAGCATCTTGGAATTGAATTTATGGGTATGGAACAATTATTCATTTGAATGTATATTGTTCATTTTAAGAGTTGCCAAGATCCTCTCACAGTCACACATTACTACTACCATCTCTCTAGAACCAGTAGCTCTTCTCTGATCTCTGATCTGTCACTTGCCCACTAACCTACCAGGTCCAAAGACACTTGTCCCTCTGCATGCATGCTAGCCCTCTCTCTCAATTATAGAAAACCTTGAAACTAAGCTTTGTTGTACACGCCATTATGTTACTGTATAGAGAGGGAGACAGCAAAGCCACAGACATGTTGATGATGGAGAGGAAGACACTGTGGAAGCAGAAGGTATGAGGAAACATTATGTTACTGTATAGAGAGGGAGACAGCAAAGCCACAGACATGTTGATGATGGAGAGGAAGACACTGTGGAAGCAGAAGGTATGAGGCTACATTATGTTACTGTATAGAGAGGGAGACAGCAAAGCCACAGACATGTTGATGATGGAGAGGAAGACACTGTGGAAGCAGAAGGTATGAGGCTACATTATGTTACTGTATATAGAGGGAGACAGCAAAGCCACAGACATGTTGATTATGGAGAGGAAGACACTGTGGAAGCAGAAGATATGAGGCTACATTATGAGTGAAGCTTTTGAGTCACAGAGAGACAAACTGGCGAGAAATGTGCTGATGGTTATATATCAGTAACACCACACCTGAAACAATAGACAGCATCCCATAACACTATCTTCCATAGAGACAGCCACTAGTAGGTGGTAGGTCCAGCATTCCCCAGTTGATTGACATTGAATCAGAGGCTCCTGCAAGTGATAGTGACCTACCTCCTTCAGAAGCAGCCAACCACCAATCTCATTCCCTATCAGTCCCCTCTTCTGTGACACACATACAATGCCAGGCTAAGGCCCTCTAGACAGCACCCCAGTCCCCCTACCTTTAGCACTAAAAGCCCCACCACCACTCCATTTTAGACACCACCTTCCCAGCCCCTCTTCCTCCACCGTCTGGCCATCTCCTCTTTCCATCTTCCTTTTTCTTTCTTTCTTTCGTTCCCCCTCTCCCATGTTCTGTTTTTTGTTCTCTGTCATTGTGCATATCTGCTGACAATGTTCCGCCACAATGAGACTTATGCTCATTGGTCAGTTAAACACCATCAGAACACCTGACAGGGAGGTATTCATAAAGCTTCACCATGACAACAGAGATTCTAGACACTTTTGATCTGACACAAACGATCAGAAAACCACATTAAACCTTGCAAAATAATGATAACTCTCATGCAAAAGTTGCATTATATTTCCCTTGTTAACATATGAAGACTGTGAGTAATCTGTGAGTTCTATATCCGTGCGTTCTCTGGTCAATTTAAATGTGTTTATTTAGTTGCCGGTGAGTTTTATAAATATCCCCAAATCATTGTGGTGTTTTTGCTCTAAAATGCTTTATTTCTTACGATTATCATCTGATTCCATCATACAGGCATGTGTCCTAAGACATCTTTGACATACATTCCATAGACATTATGATACATTAGTGCACGTAGGGAAAGCAGAGGGGGAATCCAGACCAACCACACATTGCAACCTGGAGGTCTATGTATAATGAGGCCGAGTTTCGAGGAGATTGTTTGAACTTGACATACAGTAAGCCTACAGAAGCTAGTATTACCAGTAAAAAAAAGTCTACTAGAGGTTAACTGTTGGACGTTGTAAATTGAACTGTTACATGCTTGAACATGTGTGAAACAGGACAAATATAAGCACCTCCTAACTGAAACAGCCTATGTTGTGGCTAAGCCACTGTTAACCTACAGGGTTAATACCATCACGGTTGTGGTTTGTCTAAGGTTAGCACTATTAAGGTGAAGCAGGAACACGATTGATTATTTTTAGGGAAGTTAGATGTCATAGGTCAGTGATGTCATAGTATGGAGGGAAAGGGAGGAGCTGAGTTAGCTTTTGTTTGAATATTCCTGTAGTGTAGCGCTCACATGTATGTGTATTTGTATATGTGTGTGTGTGTGTATGCGTGTGTGTGTGTGTGTGTGTGTGTGTGTGTGTGTGTGTGTGTGTGTGTGTGTGTGTGTGTGTGTGTGTGTGTGTGTGTGTGTGTGTGTGTGTGTGTGTGTGTGTGTGTGTGTGTGTGTGTGTGTGTGTGTGTGTGTGTGTGTGTGTGTGTGTGTGTGTGTGTGTGTGTGTGTGTGTGTGTGTGTGTGTGTGTGTGTGTGTGTGTGTGTGTGTGTGTGTGTGTGTGTGTGTGTGGTTTGTTCACAGAGGCAGAGGAGCTGTACCAGCGACGGGTGTTGACCATCACAGGCATCTGTGTGGCACTGTTGGTAGTGGGCATGGTCTGTGTGGCGGCATACTGCAAAACCAAGTACGTACTGGTACTGTTCAGAGCCCATCCTGATTTTAATGGCATCATTATGACATAATTTAAACCTGTTCTTCAGGGAACCCAGGAGGTATTCACTGACTGGGTCTGCACAATGACCACAGCTATAATGTTGGAAATTAAGCTTTTAAACTTCTCAGATGAGCTTTACTAACTAATTATATATAAAAAAACTATTAATGTTTGAAGCTGGGTATTTTGATGATAGACAGAACATAATTTATAAAATGACTGTAACACTGTAGTTTACATTTATTTACATTTTCTATCAATATCTTTCCTTATCTACTATCTTTCCTTACCTACTATCTTTCCTTACCTACTATCTTTCCTTATCTACTATCTTTCCTTACCTACTATCTTTCCTTACCTACTATCTTTCCTTACCTACTATCTTTCCTTACCTACTATCTTTCCTTACCTACTATCTTTCCTTACCTACTATCTTTCCTTATCTACTATCTTTCCTTACCTACTATCTTTTCTTACCTACTATCTTTCCTTACCTACTATCTTTCCTTACCTACTATCTTTCCTTATCTACTATCTTTCTCAATGTATTCTAGAACAATAACTCATTACACTTTATCTTGCGTATGTCCTACAGGAAGCAGAGGAAGAAGATGCATGGCCACCTGAACCAGAACATTAACCAGAACCAGTGTGTGGAGCAGCCCAACCGCATGCTGGCGAACGGTCCCAACCACCCTGGGCCAGGCCCTGAGGAGATCCCCATGGTCGACGTGAGTCACTACGGCCCCATACCCACTCAGGTTGTACAACTGATGTTCAACACGTTTGACACAACAGGTGTGGTAGAACTGATATTTCTGTTATACTACAGAGAGTTTGTCTGGACACACTTTTCTACACAAACATTGTTTCTCGAAAATCGCTGTGTAAACATTTTTGTGCAGACAAACCTTCCGTTGGATCACAATTGTTTTGTCAAATACATTGTACACCAATTGTACAAACTGAGTGTGTACAGGGCCTACAACCTACCTCAGGCTCAGAAACAGATGTGTTTAGTTTGTAACGGGTGTTATAACACGTACTTATTGCCATATTGCCCATGCAGCTCCCACAAAGCATATCTCTCTTCCTTTCACAGTACATCTCAAAGAACGCTCCTACCACAGAGTGTAGTATTATACAGCATGGTCCAGAAGAATCCGTAAACTTCTCAGGAAGCCGAATGTCCACCAGATCCCACCACTCATCTACAGTCTCCCACAACTCCAGGTGCTGTAGTAACACACATAAACATAGACACACATTCACACATGTAGAGACACACACACACACGCACACACACACACACACACACACACACACACACACACACACACGCACGCACGCACACACACACACACACACACACACACACACACACACACATTTCTGCCGATCAGAAATTTCCCAAAGCCCTCTCCTTACTTACTGCCCTCTCCCTATAGACATGAGGAGCGGACGTGGAGTATAGAGAGGACAGACAGTATGAACTCAGACTGCCAGTCAGGGGCGCTCTCCTCGTCAGTGGGCACCAGTAAATGCAGCAGCCCGACCTGCATGGAGGCACGGGCACAGAGGGCCGCCTACTGGGGCTGTTCTGAGGGAGCCAGCCTGCAGTATGGAGACTCCTACGACTCTCTGAGAGATTCACCTCACAGCGACAGGTGAGACAACTAGATTGAATCTTCGCCAAAGATTTGTAGATGTAAAAACCACAATATTAGTTGTTGTCTATGGTCTCAGTTTTGGGCCTCTGAACCAGATTTAATACAATGTTTTGTTTGTTTGTGTCTTTGTTTCACCCCTTCCTCCCCACAGGTATGTGTCAGCGTTGACCACGCCAGCCCGTCTGTCACCCGTTGAGTTCCACTACCCCCCGCTGTCCCCCCAGGTGCCCACCTTCCACATCACCTCTCCCAACACGTGCCACGCCCTCGCCCTGCCGCCTGCCGCAGCAGCCTACCACCGGGAGGATGACCAGCCCCTGCTGAGATTCCCCCAGGTGATCATGACCCTGCCGCTACACCCACTCATGACTACGTGACTGCACAAATGGCAGAAAGCAGACCATATTACAACTGGGATTCATGAGTCATATTTTCCACTTCCTTTATCGGGTTGTGGTAAACTAGAAGAGATAGTGTACAATGTTGTTAGTTGTAGATTAGAGTGGGTAGTGTACAATGTTGTTAGTTGTAGATTAAAGTGGGTAGTGTACAATGTTGTTAGTTGTAGATTAGAGTGGGTAGTGTACAATGTTGTTAGTTGTAGATTAGAGTGGGTAGTGTACAATGTTGTTAGTTGTAGATTAAAGTGGGTAGTGTACGATCTTAGTTGTAGATTAGAGTGGGTAGTGTATAATGTTAGTTGTAGATTAGTGTGGGTAGTGGACGATGTTATTTGTAGATTTGAGTGGGTAGTGTATAATGTTAGTTGTAGATTAAAATGTTAGTTGTATATTAAAGTGGGTAGTGTATAATGATAGTTGTAGATTTGAGTGGGTAGTGTATAATGATAGTTGTAGATTAGAGTGGGTAGTGTATAATGTTAGTTGTATATTAAAGTGGGTAGTGTATAATGTTAGTTGTAGATTAAAGTGGGTAGTGTATAATGATAGTTGTAGATTAGAGTGGGTAGTGTATAATGTTAGTTGTAGATTAGAGTGGGTAGTGTATAATGTTAGTTGTAGATTAAAGTGGGTAGTGTATGATGATTAGTTGTATGTTATTTAGATTTGGGTAGTGTATAATGTTAGTTGTAGATTAGAGTGGGTATGTTAGTTGTATAAGTGTATAATGTTAGTTGTAGATTAAAGTGGGTATTGTGATGATGATTAGTGGGTTGTATGTTATTAGAGTGGGTAGTGTATAATGTTGTTTAGATTAAAGATTTGATTGTTGGTAGTGTATAATGATTAGTTAGTGTATAATGTTAGTTTAGAAAGACAATGTTATTTGGTATTGTATGATGATTAGTTGTAGATTAGAGTGGGTAGTGTATAATGTTATAGATTAGTTGTAGACAATTATTTGTAGTGAGGTAGTGTATAATGTTAGTTAAAGATTTGATTAAAGGGTAGTGTATAATGTTAGTTGTAGATTAAAGTGGGTAGTGTATAATGTTAGTTATAGATTTGATTGGGTAGTGTATAATGTTATTTGTAGATTTGAGTGGGTAGTGTATAATGTTATTTGTAGATTAGTGTATGATGATAGTTGTAGATTAGTAGTGGGTAGTGTATAATGTTAGTTATAGATTTGATTTGTATGTTATTTGGGTAGTGTATAATGATTGGGTAGTGTATAATGTTAGTTGTAGATTAGAGTGGGTAGTGGACAATGTTATTTGTAGATTAGAGTGGGTAGTGTATAATGTTAGTTGTAGATTAGTGTGGGTAGTGGACAATGTTATTTGTAGATTTGAGTGGGTAGTGTATAATGTTAGTTATAGATTTGAGTGGGTAGTGTATAATGTTATTTGTAGATTAAAGTGGGTAGTGTATAATGTTAGTTATAGATTTGATTGGGTAGTGTACGATGTTATTAGTTGGAGACTGCAGTATCTCGTGTGTGACGTCTCATCTCTTTATGTCCCTGCAGGATGGACTGTTGTACCGACAGCCCCGCCGCCCACGCCAACCCTACCTAACGGAGAGCACGGGCAGCCTTCCGTCCAGCCCCTACCGTCTCCCTGACGACGAGGCCTACGAGACCACGCAGGAGTACGCCTCCTCCCGTGAACCAATCAGGAGCCGCCGGCGCCCGCGTCGGAATCGCCTCAACGGACACTTCTCCCAGCGTGCAATGGGCCTACGGGACTACAGCTCTCAGAGCTTCAGCCAATCAGAAGAGGAGGAGGAGGAAGAGGAAGGGCATGGGGAGAGCACGCCCTTCCTCAGTATGCAGAACATGAACATGGAGCCGTGCGAACGTGGGTGCCGATCATCTACTGCCCCTGGCACCACCACTGACATACGGACTCACCGGGCACAGGGGCGACCAAGCACCCGCAGCAACGGACACAGTAAATTCCCCCAGTCGCGCTCCTTGACACATGGCAACACACCCCTTTAAGACCTGTCCACCTTGACCACTGACCTCTAACCCCTGACCCCAAAACCTTTGACCCACCTAAAGACAACAGTGGAGTAGAGACATATTTTTATTTTGTATAACAGACAGATATTCTAAACAAATGAAATATTTATTTTCATTTTAGCAAAAATTGTCTACTAGCTAACAGCAAATACTTTTTTTATAGGGGAAAAAATATTTATATGTAAAGTTTTTGATTTACAGCATTATGAGAGAGAGAAAAAATTATTCCGTGCCAATTTTTTCACGAGTTAGTCAATAGAATAATATTGTGGTGCCTTTTGCTGTGTGCTGAAGCCAGAGGTCCAGTTGAGTTTTTGTAGCCTTTCTAATACAGACTCCTCATTTTATAGACCTCTTTACTTTGACTTCCTCTGATTTAGGATCTCCCTGTTTGAACTGTGATATGATTCTGGCATCATGCAATATGAGTCACCCCTGTGTAAAGGTTTATGTTTACATGAGAATGATCCACATACAGTTGTTTTTTTCACGGGGGACATTTATCACAGATGCAACTGGATATGGTGTCCTGTCCTGGTACAGGAAGTGATGCGCTAGTTTTTGATGAGTCGCTCCAACTAACTTACATCGGTCATTCATGTCATCATCCGCCGCCTGTCATTGTCTGTGTATTGTTTTAGAGGAATGCAGGTGATCCAAGGTACCTTCACAGGTGTTCAGGGTTTTTAAATGGGCGTGAGTGTGTTAATGTGTGGTGTGTGTGTGTGTGTGTGTGTGTGTGTGTGTGTGTGTGTGTGTGTGTGTGTGTGTGTGTGTGTGTGTGTGTGTGTGTGTGTGTGTGTGTGTGTGTGTGTGTGTGTGTGTGTGTGTGTGTGTGTGTGGACGGAGGCATGTGCATGCTCCATGATGAGTTGTTGTCTGATCACAGGCACAGCAGGGGAGCCCTGAATGTGTCCATTCAGCTATGAGGGTGTGTTCACTGTTAAACTGACATACTTAACCGGCCAATCCTCATGCTGCCAGAAGCTCCATTGCACTGTAAAACCTCCTTCCATGAGCAATCATTGGCCAGGGAGCTGCCAATCCAACCAATCCTGTCAATCCAGCCTGATTCTGGCCTACATGGACTACCCACCCCCGTTCCTATGCCAGCAGCTTAACTAAAGCCGCACTGTGTCTCAGGACTTTCACAACCCATGAAGAAAAAAACTCAATTTACCAAGAACCACCATGGTCCATAGGCCAGATCCATTATGTCCCTTGTCCTTGTCTGTTTTCACGTGTGATGTAGTAGGGAGTTTTGGAAACTCTTGAAACTTGAAAAAAAAGTGGAGTTTTAAAAATGAAAGATGCTGATATGTAGTTGATGTTGAGTCTCTTAGATGATTGTTCTATGACAGTGTAATGACACGGGTTTATTCTGTGATGTCGTTGACGACGGCATTGGCTCGTAGTGATGATGGCACTGGATTGCTGAGTGCTGTGGCAAGTCACAAAGGTTAATTCTTGCGAAGTCTCTCCTATGTTGACTGACGGACTGCAGTGTGTTTGAGTCTGTTCGGTTTGTCTTTGTTTCATCATAGCCAACAGACTGTTTGTTATTATCGATTATTGCATCCTTCGTTGCATTCCTATACCTTTATTATTAGCATACATATACCTTGCTTGGCCACATTGACTGAATGATCTGATATGTGTCTGTCTCTGTCCGACCCCCCCCCCCCCATCTTGACGATGACATCATAGAGTATAACATAACCTATTATCATGGGACATGTTACACCTACACGGGGCAACAGCTTGTCCACTCCGCTGTGGGCTACAGGCATTCCTCAGAAAGGGTTCACCTCAGACATATTATGAGATTGAATGGGCTGAGAGTCCTGAGAGTGTCCTGCTCCTCTAACTAATGGAAAAAGGAGTTGGTCTTAAATGAAAACAGAAATGTGCCCCTTTACCAGTCGAGTCTCACAGGAGATGCATGCATCACAATAAAAGACACATAATTACCTTTAAAAAAAAGACAACCAACTCCTTAGATGAATTCAGAGGATCATTGTGGAATATCACTTATCACAGAGAAATTCATGTTTTTTTTTCATGGCCCAAAGTTCTGGCTAGTTTGTTTTAGTAACACTGTATTCAATCTGAGATTTGCAATGTGGGATACTGCCAGTGAGGGTAGTGTGCTTCTAGTGGTAGTTGAAATGTAAAATCCCCCTTACCTCCTTCCCTTGCAACCAATCTTTCCTACCTTCCATATTTACTCACTCACTCTCTCTCTCTCTCTCTCTCTCTCTCTCTCACACACACACACACACACACACACACACACACACACACACACACACACACACACACACACACACACACACACACACACACACACACACACACACACACACAACCATTGTTTGTGTTTGTCCAGCAGTTGTCCTCGTCTCCTTGACGCCCCCTCCCTCCCACTCCTCCCCCAATCCTCTCACCCCACCCCCCTGCATGTCCTAGCGGTCCAGGTAGTCGGGTGCATGGAAAAAGCAGCAAGGAAATCATTTTCCACTGAGTGAAGTGTCTTCATTTTAACATTCAGCAATAAATCCCCTTTTCTCATGTCTCCATTCTTGGGATATGCTAGAAGTATTTTGCAAGTTTTATCAAAACATACTTGTAAAAAAAGAAAAAGAAAAATCCAAACCACCTCTTCATATGAAAATAAATCTTTATTCCTACCATTTTGAAAGTGTTGTCATTCTCTGTCACAAAGAAGAGGCCTTCTCCTTCATGAGCCTCAAGGTGTAAGGGTGATTCTCAAGCTTACGTCAGAAGCTGTTTTCACCTGCCTATTGATGACTGTCTATCAAACCGATAATAATTATTCTGCCTTATACTACTGTACTGTACAAGCGAAACAGGCTTTGAAAACTTCTGGCCACTGGGTGGCAATATTTTCCTGTCTTATCTGTTCCAACAATATAACACATACTTTATCATTGATGAACATCACATCTAACGACAACTGACTTTGTTGGGGTAAAAAAGCACATGCATCTAAAAAGACAAGTGACAACAAGCGCAGGATATTCCCATTCTACCCGTTATTAGTACATCTGCCTTCCTACATAAGGCCTTAGTGACCCTACAAAAGGAATGCAGAAGATTCCCTAAGGAATATGTAGAATGAGAATGAGGCAATCGTGTTAGCTGCTGAATTCCCCAATTCTTACTTCATGACCTCATCTGAAAACCTTCAGTTCAGAATGCCTCACTTTTACCATCACATCCTTTTTAGACTCATAATTTCTACTCCACCAAAGTATGCTGTGTCTTCACACGTAACCAGTGATTGATAACAGAGGGGATGGCTGCCGTTTTACAGGTTCCTAACCAACGGTGCTATTTTGTGTGTTTTTTCGCATTGTTTGTAACTTATTTTGTACATAATGTTTCTGCTACCATCTCTTATGATTGAAAAGAGCTTCTGGATATCAGAACAGCAATTACTCATCGAACTGGACAAAGATTTTTAATTAATGAGTCCGACGCGAAGGATATACTGCTTTTCCAAGACCAGGCCCAAATCCCCTTCATTTTCATGAAGAAAAGACGGAAATATAGGGGAAAGAGATCGGGGTGCCTTGTGGGAATTCGTCAGCGAGTGGGTAACCCACCTCTATCAATCGTTCAATGTGCAATCTTCTGGAGAATAAACTGGATGATCTCTGCTACGTCTGGTAAGACGAGGGGTGGGGGTGTCTATTTGTCAATAACAGCTGGTGCGCAATATTAAGGAAGTCTCGAGGTATTGCTCGCCTGAGATAGAGTACCTCATGATAAGCTTTAAACCACACTATCTACCAAGAGAGTTTTCATCTATATTTTACGTATGCGTCTATTCAAAACCACAAACAAATTCTGGCACTAAGACCGCACTCAAGGAGATGTATAAGGCCATATGCAAACAAGAAAATGCTTATCCAGTAGCGGTGCTCCTAGTGGCCGGGGACTTTAATTCAGGAAAACTTAAATTTGTTTACCTCATTTCTACCAGCATGTCACATGTGCAACCAGAGGGGGAAAAAACTATAGACCACCTTTACTCCACACACAGAGGCGCATTCAAAGCTCTCCCTCACCCTCCATTTGGCAAATCTGACCATAATTCTATCCTTCTGATTCCTGTTTACATACAAGCTAACACTAAAGCAGGAAGAACCAGTGAGTTGCTCAATACGGAAGTGGTCACATGATGCGGATCCTACGCTACAGGTCTGTTTTGCTAATACAGACTGGAATATGTTCCAGGATTCATCCAATGACATTGAGGAGTATATCCCCTCAGTCACCGGTTTCATTTAACAAGTGCATTGACAATTTCATCCCCACGATGTCCGTACGTACATATCCCAAACAGAAGCCATGGTTTACAGGCAACATTTCGCACCGAGCTAAAGGCGAGAGCTACTGCTTTCAAGGAGCGGGACGCTAATCCGGATGCTTAAACGATATCCCGCTATGCCCTCAGATGAACCATAAAACAGACAAAGCGTCAATGCAGGACTAAGATTGAATCCTACTACACCGGCTCTGTCGCTCGTCGAATGTGGCAGGGCTTGCAAACTATTATAGACAACAAAGGGAAACCCAGCCACGAGCTTCCCAGTGATGCGAGCCTACCAGATGAGCTAAATGCCTTTTATACTGAAGCATGCATGAGAGCACCAGCTTTTCCAGACGACTGTGTAATCACACTATCCATAGCCGATGTCAGCAAGACCTTTAAACAGGGCAACATTTACAAGGCCAGACAGATTACCAGGACGTGTTCTCAGAGCATACTAGGACCAACTGGCAAGTACCTCATCGTCGTTTTCGAGTCTATAATACCTACATGTTTCAAGCAGATCACCATAGTCCCTGTGCCCAAGAAAGTGAAGGCAACCTACCTAAATGATTACCGCCCCATAGCACTCACGTCGGTAGCCATGAAGTGTTTTGAAAGCTGGTCATGACCGACATCAACACCATCATCCCGGAAACCCTAGACCCACTCCAATTCACATACCGCCCCAACAGATCCACAGATAATACAATCTCATTCACACTCCACACTGCCCTTTCCCACCTGGACAAAAGGACCACCTATTTGAGAATGCTGTTCATTGACTACAGCTCAACATTCAATACAAGAGTGCCCACAAATTACATCACTAAGCTAAGGACCCTGGGAGTAAACACCTCCCTCTGCAACTGGATCCTGGATTTCTGGATGGGCCCTCCCCAGGTGGTAAGGGTAGGCAACAACACATCTGCCACGCTGATCCTCAACAAGGGGTGCATGGTTAGTCCCCTTGTATACTCCCTGTTCACCCACAACTGCATGGCAAAGCATGACTCCAACACAATCATTATGTTTGCTGACGACACAACAGTGGTAGGCCTGATTACCGACAACGATGAGACAGCTTATAGGAAGAAGGTCAGAAACCTGGCAGTGTGGTGCCAGGACAACAAACTCTCCCTCAATGTGAGCAAGACAAAGGAGCTGATCATGGACTACAGGAAAAGGAGGGCCCGGTGGTGTCCACATCATCAACAAACTAACATGGTCCAAACACACCGAGACAGTTGTGAAGAGGGCACGACAACACCTTTTCCCCCTTAGGAAACTGAAAAGATTTGGGTCCCCAGATCCTCAAAAAGTTCTACAGCTGCACAATCGAGAGCATCCTGACCAGTTGCATAACTGCCTGGTATGGCAACTGCTTGGTACCCGACCAATAGGCACTACAAAGGGTAGTGAGTACAGCCAAGCTTCCTGCCATCCAAGACATATGTATATAGTTTTTATTACCTTTATTTAACTAGGCAAGTCAGTTAAGAACAAATTCTTATTTTCAATGACGGCCTAGGAACAGTGGGTTAACTGCCTGTTCAGGGGCAGAACGACAGATTTGTACCTTGTCAGCTCGGGGGTTTGAACTTGCAACCTTCCGGTTACTAGTCCACTTCTCTAACCACTAGGCTACCCTGCCTCCCCATATACCAGGCAGTGTCAGACGAAAGCCCCAAAAATTGTCAAAGAGCCCCAAGCCATAAGTGTAACGATCGTCGTTGGTGAAATTAGACCAAGATGCAGCGTGGGGTAGGTTAATCATACTCTTTAATGATAACCCGCAAAACAAGAAAGAGAGAACCAATGAAACGTACAGCCTTGTAGGGTTCAACAGCAACAATACAAGGACAAGATCCCACAACATAGGTGGGAAAAAAGGCTACGATTCCCAATCAGAGACAACGATAGACAGCCGCCTCTGATTGGGAACCACACTCGGCCAAACGCAAAGAAATACAAAGCATAGAATGCCCACCCAAATCACACCCTGACCAAACCAAATAGAGACATAAATGGCTCTCTAAGGTCAGGGCTTGACAATAAGACTGCTGGACAATTAATCAAATGGCCACCCGGACTATTTACATTGACCCCCCCCCCTTGTCTTTACACTGCTGCTACTCGCTGTCTATTATCTATGCATAGACACTTCACCCCTACCTACATGTACAAATGACCTCGACTAACCTGTACCCCTGCACATTGACTCGGTACCGGTACCCCCGTATATAGCCTCCACACTGACTCGGTACCGGCACCCCGTATATAGCCTCCACACTGACTCGGTACCGGTACCCCCTGTATATATCCTCCACATTGACTCGGTACCGGTACCCCCTGTATATATCCTCCACATTGACTCGGTACCGGTACCCCCGTATATATCCTCCACATTGACTCGGTACCGGTACCCCCTGTATATATCCTCCTCATTGACTCGGTACCGGCACCCCTGTATATATCCTCCACATTGACTCGGTACCGGTACCCCCGTATATATCCTCCACATTGACTCGGTACCGGTACCCCCGTATATAGCCTCCACATTGACTCGGTACCGGCACCCCCGTATATAGCCCCCACATTGACTCGGTACCGGTACCCCCGTATATATCCTCCACACTGACTCAGTACCGGTACCCCCGTATATATCCTCCACACTGACTCGGTACCGGTACCCCCGTATATAGCCCCCACATTGACTCGGTACCGGTACCCCCGTATATATCCTCCACACTGACTCGGTACCGGTACCCCCCGTATATAGCCTCCACATTGACTCGGTACCGGTACCCCCGTATATAGCCTCCACATTGACTCGGTACCGGTACCCCGTATATAGCCTCCACATTGACTCGGTACCGGTACCCCCGTATATAGCCTCCACATTGACTCGGTACCGGTATCCCCGTATATAGCCTCCACATTGACTCGGTACCAGTACCCCCGTATATAGCCTCCACATTGACTCGGTACCGGTACCCCCGTATATAGCCTCCACATTGACTCGGTACCGGTACCCCCGTATATATCCTCCACATTGACTCGGTACCGGTACCCCGTATATAGCCTCCACATTGACTCGGTACCGGTACCCCGTATATAGCCTCCACATTGACTCGGTACCGGTACCCCGTATATAGCCTCCACATTGACTCGGTACCGGTACCCCCGTATATAGCCTCCACATTGACTCGGTACCGGTACCCCCGTATATATCCTCCACATTGACTCGGTACCGGTACCCCCGTATATAGCCTCCACATTGACTCGGTACCGGTACCCCCGTATATAGCCTCCACATTGACTCGGTACCGGTACCCCGTATATAGCCCCCACATTGACTCGGTACCGGTACCCCCGTATATATCCTCCACATTGACTCGGTACCGGTACCCCCATATATATCCTCCACATTGACTCGGTACCGGTACCCCCGTATATAGCCTCCACACTGACTCTGTACCGGCACGCCCGTATATAGCCTCCACACTGACTCTGTACCGGTACCCCCGTATATAGCCTCGTTATTGTTATTTTATTGTTACTTTTTATAAAATGTTGTACTTTTGTTTATTTTCTTAACTCTATTTCTTGAACTGCATTGTTGGTTAAGGGCTTATAAGTAAACATTTCACAATAAGGTTTACACCTGTTGTATTCAGGGGCATGTGACAAATAAAATTTGATTTGATTTACTTTTTATAGATCTAACAGATTTTCCCCCTAAATTATTTCCTTCCTTTTTGTGGTTTGGAAATGGGACAACATTTCGAATAGGTAGGATTTTTATTGCCTGACATTATGCTGGCATGATTAATCTGATCTGCCATTCTACTGGGCAAAGCGCCAACACTAAGACGCTAATCTTCATTTTATGACAAGCATCAAATAGATCAACGAAGGGCATAATTAGGAGACATGGTGTTGGTCTCACACATGCACACACTTCACAGTGACAGGAAATTAGCACCCCTGAGTCAATACTTTGTAGAAGCACCTTTGGCAGCGATTATATCGATGAATCTTTCTGGGTAAGTCTCCAAAGCTTTCCACACCGGGATTGTGCAACATTTGACCATTATTCTTTCAAAAGTTCTTCAAGCTCTGTCAAACATACAGGTGTCCTTCAGGCCCATGAGGCCAATCGTGACAGTAGTTGCCTTGTTAAACAACCTAACAGCATTCCTAACATAGCTAACCCATCCATCAGTTCTCCTACAGTAGCTTGCTATAATGAAATTCGAATTCAACAATGCCAATAATGTTTTTAATTTGACTTTTGCTTTCAAAAGCAGCTCAAACACAGAATATGTAAGAATTAACCTCAAAGCCATTGAATTATACCATGCTTTATAGAGAGCTTGCAGATGACGTACGACGCCTCCTGGTGGCCATGTTGGAAGACCACCGCATGAATTCTTCTGACAACAAGAGCCGAGTGGCTACCCTAAAATGGCTAAAACTAGTTGATTCATCACCATGGTCATTTTCTGTACAGTATTTGGCAGGAAAGACAACAGTAAAAAAAGATGTTTACAGATTTCCCCGCAATCATGAAACACAATTAGTGACACCAAGATAAGACTCAAGAACTGTCAGAAAAGCAAAGAAACCTTTTAGCCCATCAACACCTGCACACAGACAGCTGTCAGTAACGGGTCTGATACGATCATTTCATCACTGCTAAATCAAGTCTGATTGATTTCGAGTTTAGTTTAGCTGTTATGCTAATCAGTTGTTAACAACAACACTATGTTAGACAAAATTTGCTAGCTAGATATCTTGTAGTTTAGCAATTAGCATGTGTCGCGAGAGTATCGTTTTTGAGGGAAGCTATTTATTACCATAAAAATGTATCTTTATAACAAAAGGATTGCATGCCTCTATCATTGCATTTGCAGACAAATGGAAGCCTACTATTCCTATTGTGATGAGTGGATTGGATAGTGATAATTTAGGCTATTAATAAGCGTGTAGTGCCATAGGCTATATCAGAGACGTTTAATTTGAAAGGGAAAATGTGGCTTTTGATAAACATTTCAGGCAATTCTACTACACTTCATATGACTGGGGAAATGAGTAGAATCTTTTCTAATACGATGGTAGCCTAGACCTACTCTACTGACACTGACAACAGATCAATAAAATAAAAATGACCTTGCCTTGAATGCAACCATGTAATCTATGCCTATGAAAAAGGGGTCCTGGCTAAAAGGGATTCAGCTTTTGTTAAATTGTCAAAAGTAGATTGTTTTGCATTTTAGCTAACCCTAACCCTTTCCCTAACCTTAACCTAATGCTGCCTAAATGAACATAATCTGCTAGGAAACGGGGAGAGGCAAATTGTACAACATGACGTCCATATAGGCTGGAGGAGATTATTGTCCCGTCACAACTTCCACCGAAGTCGGTTCCTCTCCTTGTTCGGGCGGCGTTCGGCGGTCCACTTTTCATTTTCCATTTGTTTGGTCTTGTTTTCCTACACACCAGGTTTTAATTTCCCTCATGAATTGCTGTGTATTTAACCCTCTGTTCCCGCCATGTCTTTGTGTGGAATTGTTTGTTGTAAGTGCTTGTGCACATGTTTTCTGGTGCGCGTCGGGTTTTGGACCCATGTTGGTTATTTCTTTATGCCGTTGGTTTTGAAATTAAACTGCTCCGGCTATTACCCAGTTCTGCTCTCCTGCGTCTGACTTCACTGCCACCAGTTACGCACACCTTACATCCCCCCAAAAATTCAGTGGTTATCATATTCATATATTCATATGATAACCTAATGGTAATTTGTTGAGAACTTTATTCATAAGAGGGAAAATGTATGGATGTTACAGCATAGGACAAAGGCCTCAATGGGATAAGACAACCTGCTGTGTTGACTATTGGTTGTTCAAGCCCAGCAATAGAAACATTATATGACACTAAATCACCTGAATGAGGGCCTCCCGAGTGGTGCAGCAGTCTAAGGCAACGCAGTGCTTGAAACGTCACTACAGATCCGGGTTCGATCCTGGGCTGGCCGGGATGTCCTTGTCCCATCGCGCTCTAGCGACTCCTGTGGCAGGCCGGGCGCATGCACGCTGACACGATCACCAGTTGTACTGAGTTTCCTCCAGACACATTGGTGCAGCTGGCTTCCGGGTTAAGGAGCAGTATGTCAAGAAGCGGTGCGGCTTGGCAGGGTCAGGCTCCGAAGGGCGCGTGGCTCTCGACCTTCGCCTCTCCTGAGTCCGTACGGGAGTTTCAGCGGTAGGACAGACTGTAACTATCCATTGGATATCAGAAAAGGGTAAAAGGAAGAAACCTGAATGAATTAAACACAATTCGCCAGCTGACCTCTATCAAGACTGGACTGGATTCCCACTTTGATGAGCAATGCAGCATCAGTTTCTACGTCTATTAGTTCATCCTTTTCCAGATATGAAAGTAGACATCCCTCAGTTACACAAGTTGATTGTTACATGCTGTGCTTTGGTCAATCTGAGAGTTCTGTTGTGCCATTTGAGTCATGACAAAAGTGCCCCCTTAAACCGTATGAAATTATAAAATGTCCTTTGGAACGTGTAAAAGACTTGTTTATGATACTATAAACATACTGTACTTTAATGTTGTTGTATGGGTGAAATGAAAAGTATTGTGTCATCTCTGCTCTGCCTAGCCCCATTGAATAAAAAGTATTGTGTCATCTCTGTTCTGCCTAGCCCCATTGAATAAAAAGTATTGTGTCATCTCTGCTCTGCCTAGCCCCATTGAATAAAAGGTATTGTGTCATCTCTGCTCTACCTAGCCCCATTGAATAAAAAGTATTGTGTCATCTCTGCTCTGCCTAGCCCCATTGAATAAAAAGTATTGTGTCATCTCTGCTCTGCCTAGCCTCATTGAATAAAAAGTATTGTGTCATCTCTGCTCTGCCTAGCCTCATTGAATAAAAAGTATTGTGTCATCTCTGCTCTGCCTAGCCCCATTGAATAAAAAGTATTGTGTCATCTCTGCTCTGCCTAGCCCCATTGAATAAAAAGTATTGTGTCATCTCTGTTCTGCCTAGCCCCATTGAATAAAAGGTATTGTGTCATCTCTGTTCTGCCTAGCCCCATTGAATAAAAAGTATTGTGTCATCTCTGCTCTGCCTAGCCCCATTGAATAAAAAACTATTTCTTATAGCCCAACTTTTCTTTCTTTACAATTTAAACATTTAGCATAGACAATGTAATTGTTGTGGGAGTCTTAGGCAAACCGTCTTCATTATCACAGTGGCACCTCCAGGTGCCACTCAGACCTTGGAGAAAAGTATCTGGTATTGAACTTGGTGGTAGTAGTTGTGTGTTTTCAGATAAGGATCCCATCATCTCTATAAATTTATCCTCTTGGTGATGTCATTCGGAAACATAATGTTCATTTTCACGGCTATGCGGATGACACACAGCTGTACATTTCGATGACACATGGTGAAGCCCCAAAATTGCCCTCCCTTAAAGCCCGTGTTTCAGACATAAGGAAGTGGATGGCGGCAAATGTTATACTTTCAAACTCGGACAAAACAGAGATGCTAGTTCTAGGTCCCAAGAAACAAAGAGATCTTCTGTTGAATCTGACAATTAATCTTAATGGTTTTACAGTCGTCTCAAAGAAAACTGTGAAGGACCTCTGCGTTACTCTGGACCCTGATCTCTCTTTTGATTAACATTTCACGACTGTTTCAAGGACAGCTTTTTTCCATCAACATAACGTTGCAAAAATTAGAAGCTTTCTGTCCAAAAACTATGCAGAAAAATGTATCCATGCGTTTGTCACTTCTAGGTTAGACGACTGCAATGCTCTACTTTTCGGCTACCCAGATAAAGCACGAAATAAACTTCCGTTAGAGATAAACATGGCTGCTAGAATCTTGACTAGAACCAAATAATGTGATCATATTACTCCAGTGCTAGCCTCTCCACAATGGCTTCCTGTTAAGGCTAGGGCTGATTTCAAGGTTTTACTGTTAACCTATAAAGCATTACATGGGCTTGCTCCTACCTATCTTTCTGATTTGGTCCTGCAGTACATATCTATACGTAAGCTATGGCAACAAGACGCAGGCCTCCTTACTGTCCCTAGAATTTCTAAGCAAACAACTGGAGGCAGGGCTTTCTATGGAATGGTCTGCCTACCCATGTAAGAGACGCAGACTCGGTCTCGACCTTTAAGTCTTTATTGAAGACTTATCTCGTCAGTAGGTCCTATGATTGAGTGTAGTCTGGCCCAGGAGTGTGAAGGTGAACGGAAAGGCACTGGAGCAACGAACTGCCCTTGATGTCTCTGCCTGGCCGGTTCCCGTCTCTCCACTGGGATTCTCTGCCTCAAATCCTATTACAGGGGCTGAGTCACTGGCTTACTGGTGCTCTTCCATGCTGTGCCTAGGAGGGGTGCATCATTTGAGTGGGTTGAGTCACTGGCGTGGTTTTCCTGTCTGGGTTGGCGACCAACCCTTGGGTTCGTGCCGTGGGGGAGATCTTCGTGGGCTATACTCGGCCTTGTCTCAAGTTAGTAAGTTGTTGGTTGAAGATATCTCTCTAGTGGTGTGGGGGCTGTGCTTTGGCAATGTGGATGGGGTTATATCCTGCCTGTTTGGCCTTGTCCAGGGGTATCGTCGGACGGGGCCACAGCCCGACCCCTCCTGTCTCAGCCTCCAGTATTTATGCTGAAAGAGTTTGTGTCGGGGGGCTAGGGTCAGTCTGTTATATCTGGAGTATTTCTTCTGTCTTATCCGGTGTCCTGTGTGAATTTAAGTACGTTATCTCTAATTCTCTTTCTCTCTTTCTTTCTTTCTTTCTCTCTCTCGGAGGACCTGAGCCCTAGTACCTTGCCTCAGGACTACCTGGCCTGATGACTCCTTGCTGTCCCCAGTCCCCCTGGTCGTGCTGCTGCTCCAGTTTCAACTGTTCTGCCTGCGGCTATGGAACCCTGACCTGTTCACCGGACGTGCTACCTTGTCCCAGTCATGCTGTTTTCAACACTCTAGAGACAGCAGGAGCGGTAGAGATACTCTGAATAATTGGCTATGAAAAGCCAACTGACATTTACTCCTGAGATGCTGACCTGTTGCACCCTCTACAACCACTGTGATTATTATTATTTGACACTGCTGGTCATCTATGAACATTTGAACATCTTGGCCATGTTCAGTTATAATCTTCACCCGGCAAAGCCAGAAGAGGACTGGCCATCCCTCATAGCCTGGTTCCTCTCTCGGTTTCTTCCTAGGTTCTGGCCTTTCTAGGGAGTTTTTCCTAGCCACCGAGCTTCTACATCTGCATTGCTTGCTGTTTTGGGGTTTTAGGCTGGGTTTCTGTACAGGACTGTGTGACATCAGCTGATGTAAGAAGGGTTTTCTAAATACATTTGATTTGATTTGGATTATCTCCTGCTTCCAGACATTTCACCACCTAGAAGGGTTGGATTTGCACCAAGAAAATGAATGTACAAACCTAGTATAATGTTTAGCCTCATATACATTGTCTACTGGTATCATTTTTAAATTGAGAACATATAGCTGAACAGTATGTAAACAATGTGTGAGTTAAACTATTCTCTGCTTCAGATGCACAGTGTCAAGTTGTGCATTGCAAATGCCCATAAGGATAATGCAATCATACTGTAGGCCAGTGGTTCCCAACTGCGGTCCTCGAATACCCCCAAAGGTACAGTTTTATTGTAGCCCCAGACCAACATACCTGATTCAACTTGTCAACTAATCATCAGGCCCTAAATATGTTAAAACAGGTGTGTTTGTCCGGGGCTAGGAAATGTCTTGGTTGTTACAAACTTCTTCCATTTAAGAATGATGGAGGTCACCGTGTTCTTGGGGACCTTCAACGCTGCGGACATTCTTTTATGCCCCGACACAGTCCTGTCCTACAGTCCTGTCCTGTCCTTGTCTAGAGACAACTCCTTCGACCTCATGGCTTTGTTTTTGCTCTGACATGCACCATCAACTGTGGGATCTTTAATAGACAGGCGTGTGTGCGCACGCCTTTTCAAAACATGGCCAATCAATTGAACTTACCACAGGTGGACTCCAATCAAGTTTTAGAAACAGCTCAATGGAAACATGATGCACCTGAGCTCAATTGAGTCTGATAGCAAAGAGTCTGAATAATCCGATTCAAAGGGGTTGGGTTAAATGCAGAAGACACATTTCAGTTGAATGCATTTAGTTGCACAACTGACTAGGTATCCCCATTTTCCTTATGTAAATAATGTTTATTTTAAATACATTTGTAAAAATGTATAAAAACCTGTTTTTTGCTTTGTCATGGGCTCTGTAGCATCACCATTTATATTCCTGTTAGTATCACAAATAATGTGTTCAATGGTCACCAAGAGTCCATTTGAAGGAATTGTGGTACATGATAAAGAGGTGAAGATTTCCCAGTTAGCTGACGATACAACCCTGTTTTTGAGAAATTAAAAATCAGGTTCCAGCAGCCCTACATAAAGTAGAGCAATTCTCTCAAGTTTAACATTGAATATATCAGGTATGAACGGAAAACCCAGATGCAGACCAAGTCAAATAAACAATAGTTTAAATGTTCCAAACAGGGGCAGACAATAGACAGGTGAAGGCAGGCAGGAGTTAGAAAACCAGAGGTGGGGCAATGGTACCGGACAGCAGGTAGATTCAGGGTAAGGCAGACAGGCAGGCAGGCTCAGAGACAGGCAGGCAGGCTCAGAGACAGGCAGGCAGGCTCAGAGACAGGCAGGCTCAAAGGGAGGCAGGCAGGCTCAAAGACAGGCAGGCAGGCTCAGAGACAGGCAGGCAGGCTCAGAGACAGGCAGGCTCAAAGACAGGCAGGCTCATAGACAGGCAGGCAGGCACAAAGACAGGCAGGCTCAGAGACAGGCAGGCAGGCTCAGAGACAGGCAGGCTCAAAGACAGGCAGGCTCAAAGACAGGCAGACAGGCAGTCTCAGAGACAGGCAGTCTCAGAGACAGGCAGGCTCAGAGACAGGCAGGCTCAGAGACAGGCAGGCAGGCTCAGGCAGACAGGCAGGCAGAGACAGGCAGGCAGGCTCAGAGACAGGCAGGCTCAAAGGCAGGCAGGCAGGCTCAAAGGCTCAAAGCAGGCAGGCTCAGAGAGGCAGGCAGGCTCAAAGACAGGCAGGCAGGCTCAGAGACAGGCAGGCTCAGAGACAGGCAGGCTCAGAGACAGGCAGGCAGGCTCAGAGACAGGCAGGCAGGCTCAGAGACAGGCAGGCTCAAAGGCAGGCAGGCAGGCTCAAAGGCAGGCAGGCTCAGAGGCAGGCAGGCTCAAAGACAGGCAGGCAGGCTCAGAGACAGGCAGGCAGGCTCAGAGACAGGCAGGCTCAGAGACAGGCAGGCAGGCTCAGAGACAGACAGGCAGGCAGGCTCAGAGACAGACAGGCAGGCAGGCTCAGAGACAGACAGGCAGGCAGGCTCAGAGACAGACAGGCAGGCGGGCTCAGAGACAGACAGGCAGGCGGGCTCAGAGACAGACAGGCAGGCAGGCTCAGAGACAGACAGGCAGGCAGGCTCAGAGTCAAAACCGGGAGGGTGCGAAAAGAGAAACTGTGAAACGCAGGTGCTGAGCCACAAACCACTGTTTGGCTTGAACAAACAAGACTAACTGACACAGAAAGACAGAGAACACAGGTATAAATACGCAGGGGCTAATGGGGAAGATGGATGACACCTGGAGCGGGGTGGAGACAATCACAAGGACAGGTGAAACAGATCAGGGTGTGACAGAATATTGCAAAATGTGAAAGTTTTGCACTTAAAGATACAGTGAGTCCTAGAATATGTGACATTTCTGTCAAATATGTTGTAACCTACTTAGCTGTCAATATTACCAAATTGAAATAAATGACTGTCAGTCCCTTAATTGAATCTATAAAAAATAAATGTAATTTATGGTTGGCAAGAGCTTTATCTCTTCAGGGTAGTATTGTCCTGTCAAAGGCAGAGGCTTTTATCTTTTTACATCTTTAGAGATTCCCAAGTCTACGTGTACCACTCTCCACAAATTATTTCAATTCATTTGGAAATATTTACCACACAAGATCAGGACTGATGTCATTACCAACAAGATCTGTTAAGGTGGTCCTAATGTTTTAGATTTTCCGCTGTTTAATCAGACTACAAAAGTGAACTGGCTTAAGAGGTATCTCAAATACCCTTATAGTCTTTGGAACATAATACAACATTTTATTTTCCAGAAAATTGGGGGGCTTAATTATTTTACTCCAATGCCCTGATACTGTGGGTAAACTTCCTGTTAAATTCGCAACATTTCATGGCTCGCTTGCTACTTAGCTACAAATTAGCTAGCTAGTCATGTCACTAACAAACTAGCCTTGGCTTATTGTTGCGCGATAGGATGTGTGTTGTCGAGTGAGCTAGCCGCGTCAGTTCGCACAAACTATAGTCGGCCTTGTTAAGCTATTTAATGTTGGCTAGCTAATGTTAGCTAGCTTGTTTTGCATGGGAGCTAACTTTAGCAAAATAGTATGCTTGCTGAACAAGCTTGCATTATTAGTAAAGAAAACATTCATGCTTGAAACACTGAGTTGACTATGTAGTTCTTTGTAAGTGTACATTTCTCAGTAGCTAATTAATTACAGTGTCTTGCAAAAGTATTTATCCCCCAAGGCGTTTTTCCTATTTTGCTGCATCACAACCTGTAATTTAAATAGATTTTTATTTGGATTTCATGTAATGGACATACACAAAATAGTACAAATTGGTGGTCAAATGAAAAAAATAACTTATTTTAAATAATTTGACAAAAAACACAGAAAAGTGGTGCGTGCATATGTATTCACCCCCTTTGCTATGAAGCCCCTAAATTAGATCTGGTGCAACCAATTACCTTCAGAAGTCACGCAATTAGTTAAATAAAGTCCATCTGTGTGGAATCTAAGTGTTACATGATCTGTCACATGATCTCAGTATATATACACCTGTTCTGAAAAGCCCCAGAGTCTGCAACACCACTAAGCAAGGGGCACCACCAAGCTAGTGGCACCATGAAGATCAAGGAGCTCTCCAAACAGGTCAGGGACAAAGATGTGGAGAAGTACAGATCAAGGTTGGGTTACAAAAAAAATATTAAAAACTTTGAGCATCCCACGGAGCACAATTAAATCCATTATTAAAAATTTGAAAGAATATGGCACCACAACAAACCTGCCAAGACAGGGCCGCCCACCAAAACTCACAAACCAGGCAAGGAGGGAATTAATCAGAGAGGCAACAAAGAGACCAAAGATAACCCTGAAGGAGCTGCAAAACTCCACAGTGGCGTTTGGAGTATCTGTCCATAGGACCACTATAAGCCGTACACTCCACAAAGCTGGGCTTTACTGAAGAGTGGCCAGAAAAAATCCATTGCTTAAAGAATAAAATAAGCAAACACGTTTGGTGTTCGGCAAAAGGCATTTGGGAGACTCCCCAAACATATGGAAGAAGGTACTCTGGTCAGATGAAACTAAAATTTAGGTTTTTGACCATCAAGGAAAATGCACCTCTCATCCCCACAGTGAAGCATGATGGTGGCAGCATCATGCTGTGGGGATGTTTTTCATCAGCAGGAACTGGGAAACTGGTCAGAATTGAAGGAATGATGGATGGCGCTAAATACAAGGAAATTCTTGAGGGAAACCTGTTTCAGTCTTCCAGAGATTTGAGACTGGGATGGAGGTTCACAACCCAGCAGGACAATGACCCTAAGGATACTGCTAAAGTAACACTTGAGTGGTTTAAGGGGAAACATCTAAATGTTTTGGTATGGCTTCGTCAAAGCCCAGACCTCAATCCAATTGAGAATCCATGGTATGACATAAAGATTGCTGTACACCAGCAGAACCCATCCAACTTGAAGGAGATGGAGCAGTTTTTCCTTGAAGAATGAGCAAAAATCCCAGTGGCTAGATGTGCCAAGCTTATAGAGACATACCCCAAGAGACTTTCAGCTGTAATTGCTGCAAAAGGTGGCTCTACAAAGTATTGACTTTGGGGGGGTGAATAGTTATGCATGCTCTAATTTGCATCTTCAAAGTGGTAGGCATGTTGTCTAAATAAATCAAATTATTTTTCCGCCCCCAAAATCAATTTTATTTCCAGGTTGTAAGGCAACAAAATAGGAAAAATGCAGAGGGGGGTGAATACTTCTGTAAGCCATTGTATACAGCCCTTGCTGTATTTATGGGTTGTTTGCCTACTTGGTCCAAGTTTCAAGCCGTGTTCGTAGCTACCAAGCAAATACAATGAAGCAAATTGATGGCCATTTTGGCCAGAATGCTGATGAGTTGTTCAGGAATTGCTTTGGAAATTATTTGCAATTCACGTGCTGTAATATGTTGGGAATTTACTATTTTTAAGGATCTCAGTCTTTTTGGGGGGGATTTTGTATATATTTTTTTAGAATTGTTGTTACTTTCTTAAAAATAAAATGAAACAAACCCAAAACAATTGAGCTAAATCAATCTGTTAGAACAGACTGACCAGAAAAGTCTTGAGTTGATTCTGAATGGTCAAAAATATTAAGATTAGTCATCCAGATGAAAGTAAGGTTACTGTATGTCAACTACAGCCCTTTAAAGTGGAACTGAAAGCATTTTAACAAAATGAAGAATATCCCACTGTTTATTTGATTTCTTCTGACAAGCGAGATATGGATATGGTCATTTTCATGTTTTCATTAATTCTTAGAATGTTTGTGAGTTAAGTATACGAAGGCATTTGTGACAATTCTATAGCAATATAGAGTGGGAAAGTGCTCATGTGTTTGGACAATTAATAGACATTACAGTAAATAGAACCTAATAAAATCTGTCTCCTCCGGAACTGGAGCCTACGCAGACCAGTGCGCCAAAGACAACAAGCCTTTATGCAAACAAGCAATTTGCCACAAGGGTCTGCCATCATTTACTTTTGAACTGGACTGGGTTTTTACAGGCAGTTGTAACAGTGCGACTTTAGATCATTAGAACGCATTTGGCAAAAGCCACATAATACAGCTGAATGGATTTCTACAAATATGTAAATCCCACAGGAGTCCTCTTACATTTGGGAACTGTACAGTCCTATTGATCAAACAACCATAAAAAGGTAGGCTATCTTTCCCTATACTTTGAGAGGGTTTATCTATTAATCTAACAACAATTCCTTAATGTATGTCATGGAATGTTTTTATTATATTTATTTTTTATAACATTTATACTTACAATACAGTAACAAAAAAACACATCACTACATGTACACTACCGTTCGAAAGTTTGGGGTCACTTAGAAATGTCCTTGTTTTTGAAAGAAAAGCAAATGTTTTGTCCATTAAAATAACATCAAATTGATCAGAAATACAGTGTAGACATCGTTAATGTTGTAAATGACTATTGTAGCTGGAAACTGCAGATTTATTTGATGGAATATCTACATAGGCGTACAGAGGCCCAATATCAGCAATCATCACCCCTGTGCTCCAATGGCACGTTGTGTTAGCTAATCCAAGTTTCCAAGTTTATAATTTTAAAAGGCTAATTGATCATTAGAAAAATAATAACAGAGAGAGGCAGCAGTGTAGAAGAGGGGGGGGGGTGCAAATAGTCTGGGTAACCATTTGATTAGCTGTTCAGGAGTCTTATGGCTTGGGGGTAGAAGCTGTTTAGAAGCCTCCTGGACGTAGACTTGGCGCTCTGATATTGTTTGCTGTGCAGTAGCAGAGAGAAAAGTCTATGACTAGGGTGGCTGGAGTCTTTGACAATTTTTAGGGCCTTCCTCTGACACCGCCTGGTATGGAGGTCCTGGATGTCAGGAAGCTTGGCCCCGGTGATGTACTGGGCCGTACTCACTACCCTCTGTAGTGCCTTGCAGTCAGAGTCCGAGCAGTTGCCATACCAGGCAGTGATGCAACCCTTCATGTCAAATATTTTCAGTCTCCTGAGGGTGAATAGGTTTTGTTGTGCCCTCTTCACGACTGTCTTGGGGTGCTTGGACCATGTTAGTTTGTTGCTGATGTGGACTCCAAAGAGCAATGTAGCTATATACCTGAGCACAGTGTTTTCAAAACATTCAGTACATTCATGACGTCCTGGCAATCGATGTTCTTTCCATCGATAAATGCAAAAGGGCTGCTGTAGTTAACTGAGGGATGTCTCCCTTCATCTCTGCCGCTGTAGTTAACTGAGGGATGTCTCCCTTCATCTCTGCCGCTGTAGTTAACTGAGGGATGTCTCCCTTCATCTCTGCCGCTGTAGTTAACTGAGGGATGTTTCCCTTCGTCTCTACCGCTGTAGTTAACTGAGGGATGTCTCCCTTCGTCTCTGCCGCTGTAGTTAACTGAGGGATGTCTTCCTTCATCTCTACCGCTGTAGTTAACTGAGGGATGTCTCCCTTCATCTCTACCGCTGTAGTTAACTGAGGGATGTCTCCCTTCATCTCTGCCGCTGTAGTTAACTGAGGGATGTCTCCCTTCATCTCTGCCGCTGTAGTTAACTGAGGGATGTCTCCCTTCATCTCTACCGCTGTAGTTAACTGAGGGATGTCTCCCTTCATCTCTGCCGCTGTAGTTAACTGAGGGATGTCTCCCTTCATCTCTGCCGCTGTAGTTAACTGAGGGATGTCTCCCTTCATCTCTACCGCTGTAGTTAACTGAGGGATGTCTCCCTTCATCTCTGCCACTGTAGTTAACTGAGGGATGTCTCCCTTCTTCTCTAGCCTCTTTTGCCACCGGTTAAAGTTTGCAGCAGCATCTTCTGGAGTGAGAGAATATTTGATTCGTAGTTTATTCTCCACGAGAAACATGGACTCCTTGGCTTCTTGATTCTCATTGTGAACCACATGATGGTTGTCCGCGGAAATCTGTCATCCCTTCGCTTTCCCAGGCGGCGCACCACGTTTACGACGTCCAACTGCTTGTCTCGAATCCTGGGCACGGAACGTGCAAAATAGAGGGCTTGCAGTTGCATCACAAATCACCTATCAACCGCGGTGTTGGAAGACCAGTCAGTCTGGTAAAAGTCCTCCAATCGGCCACATGACTGGTTGCGTATTGCTACCACCGGAAACGTCAGGAAGATTACCCAATATTTAGGTTTCTAAAGACCGAGAAAAGGGAGGCATTGGGATAACGTAAGTAATATATTTCGAAAATTATCAAAAACGATGCATTACATCCGGCCGTGATTGGGAGTCCCATAGGGCGGCGCACAATTGACCCAGCGTCGTCCGGGGTAGGCCTTCATTGTAAAATAAGAATGTGTTCTTAGCTGATGAAATTGCTACAGAAACTTAGCGTGCAAGCTAACAATGTTCGCTAGTTAGCTAGCTACATTTACATACTGTATAGTTAACTAAGTTAATTTTATATCACCTGCTTGCTAACTTCATATTAGCTAGTTAGTTATCTTGATGTATTTATCGTTGTACCGTTAATTCCAAATGCATTTGTAACGGAAGAGGGTGAAAAGATGAACGTCAGCTAGCACTGCCAGCTGTCAGAGAAGGGAGAGTAGGCTACTCTGGATAAGGCAGGTACATTGGTGGAAGAACATTATGAAAAAATTATCCAGTTCCAGTCCCTAGCGAGAAGATAGCAACATAATTTTCAGTGCTGTCTAATTTGAGTATATTGTAGCCTGTTTCTTTGGGATGTTTTCTGTCGTGAAACCCTGTCTGCAGATGAAGAGGTCCAAATTAATGTCCCAAGAGAATACGAGTGCATCCCGGTATACCATGGATTATGTATACCTAGCTATGTTAGCAAATGTTGTAAACAAAAAGTGCTTAAAAGTAATAAACTTATTACAACTGGAGCAGCCCAACCCTGCTGGTTGTGCACCACGGGCACTTTAATTTGGGAGGGGGGGCCTCTTGGGAATTGGTGGAACGTTATTAAATATGAGCTGTTATTATTATGAGCTGTGCTCCCATCAGCAACCTCCACTGGTGTGCACGCTTCTGTTCCAACCAAGTACCAACACACCTGATTCAATGTATCAAACCTAATTAGTTTATAATTACGTGGACTATTGCTGGGCTGGACAGAACTCTGCTCAACCAGTAGATCAGGTCTCAGTGGGTGGGGTTGGCCGTGTCCTTGTTTTTACTGAAATGTCTAACCTTTACAAATGAGTTAGATTACTTGTACATTTTGAAATATGAAAGTGTTTATTATTTGAAGTTAAGTGTTAAAACCTGTTTTATTTATTAACTTAACTTTTATTCAGGATGAACTAGTGTTGATGTTGATTAATCCCAGATCACAATCTTTCAATAAAGAGGGGAAGGGAATCTGTCTCTCTAGTCTATTTCTGTGTTGTCTTATTTGATTGTCACTATTTTCTTCAGGATAACAGCCATGTGAGCCCATTTTGCAGCTGATACAGCAGACGGAGACCGACATCAGTGGTTCCCAACTCCAGTCCTTCAGTACCCACAACATCACACATTTTTGTTGTAGCCCCAGACAAACATACCTGATTCAACTTATTTAGGGCCTGATGATTAGTTGACAAGTTGAATCAGGTGTGATTGTCCAGAGCTACAATAACACTGTACCTTTGGGGGTATATTCGAGGACCGGAGTTGGGAACCACTGGCCTGTAGTATGATGGCATTAGCCTTATGGGCATTTGCAATGCACTCCTTGACACTGTGCATCTGAAGCAGAGAATAGTTTAACTCACACATTGTTTACATACTGTTCAGCTATATGTTCTCAATTTAAAAATGATACCAGTAGACAATGCATATAAGGCTAATCATTATACTCAATTTTGTACCTGCCTTGTACTGACATGAAATTATTAGCAAATCCAACTTGTAATCTAGGTGGAATCAGAAGATGATGGGGATCCTTATCTGAAAACACACAACTACTACCACCAAGTTCAATGACAGATACTTTTCTCCAATGTCTGAGTAGCACTTGGATAATGAAGATGGTTTGCCTAAGACTCCCACAACAATTACATTGTCTATGCTAAATGTTTAAATTGTAAAGAAAGAAAAGTTAGACTATAAGAAATACTTTTTATTCAATGGGGCTAGGCAGAACAGAGATGACACAATACCTTTTATTCAATGAGGCTAGGCAGAGCAGAGATGACACAATACTTTTTATTCAATGGGGCTAGGCAGAGCAGAGATGACACAATACTTTTTATTCAATGGGGCTTTTATTCAATGGGGCAGAGAACAGAGATGACACAAATACCTTTTATTTCAGAACAGAGATGACACACCTTTTATTCAACAACATTATTATTCAAAGTACAGATGACACAATACTTTTTATTCAATGGGGCTAGGCAGAGCAGAGATCAAAATTCAATAGGCAGAGCAGAGATGACACAATACTTTTTATTCAATGGGGCTAGGCAGAGCAAATGACAATACATTTTATATATTATATGGTTTAAGGGGCAATGTTTTTTATTTGTCATGATGACAAGGTGCAGAAAATGACACAATCTCACCCATACAACAAAATTAGCACAAACATAACTCTCACTTTTGATTGAAAACCAAAAGCAACAGCAGATATAACAACCATCTTGTGTAACTGAGGGATGTCTACTTTCATATCTGGAAAAGGATGAACTAATAGAAGTAGAAACTGATGCTGCTGCTGCATTGCTCATCTTCACTGTCGACATGGGTGTGGTTGCCATGTTGCCATCTTGGACTTCAAAAGGTATGTACCCACATAAAGTCCAACATGGCAACCACATGTGGGGCCAACATGGATACTGAGGACAACTTTATGAGAACCTTCTGGTTATCCTAGATGGGGGTCCAAGTGGTAACCATTCTTTAACTCACCGGGGATAACACCTGGAGCCCATGTGGGTTATCACACAGTTGCCCACTAGGGTCCCTTAATAACCCCAACATGGCAACCACACTTGGGGTCAGCTTGGATACTGAGGACAAAACTTTGTAGGTCCCTTTTGGGTTTACCTAATGTGGCCCATGGAACAGCCCTTTATTAACCCTTATGGGCCCCACATGGAAATGTTGGCTGGGCTGGTTTTCAATTTAAAAAGGTTTTCATGAAGAAGGGCGTTTGTTTAGCTGCATTTAGTCATTGCTAGGTTTTATGGGTATTATGACTCAATAAAGCCAAACCTTGACTCAATAAAGCCAAACCTTGACTCAATAAAGCCAAACACTTGACTTTCGCAATTGTGAAATACACGGTGTTGCTTACTGTACTTTACTGTATGTATACTTGAATTATCATTTTTCAACAGGAAATGTGCAAAAATGGAGTGGGACTTAAAAGTAAATAAACAACAGTAACGTGTATGGTGCTGATTGATTGAAACTGAGTGATCAATCAGGTAAGGTATCTCTGTTCTCGTTTCTGACAATAGAGGGGAGTGTCCTTCATGTATATACCTGCAACTGGTTTTGCTGTAAACTGTAGGTAAATTCTTGCTCTGCCGCTATGCTGTTTCACAGTAGTTTGTTTCGGTGGAGAACACTTCAGGGGATCATTTGGTCTCCAGATCGTCTGAGAAGACCAAAGAAAAGATCATACCTTTGATTTATATGCTATTATGTGATTATATGATTTACATTTTGGCAAGCTAATTTTTACATCAATTAGCACACACGATGGATACAAATCAAAGTCAACGCCTATAATAGTCATATGGAAAAACATTCGTTTCAAAGGGGAAAATCAAGGTAGGATGTGGTCAAATTTACTAATTTTGAAGTAATCAGATATGCCTAATGGACGATCAATGAATTTTGAATATCATGTAATTTTTTAGATATTTCATTATTGATAAGGAATCTATAGCCCTACTTTATTTTCCACTGTATATCCCAATACACATCACACTCTTTTGTGCCATGTGTGTTACATACTCAGAAATGGCAGTGCTTGACTTGGGATTAAATAAGTGCAGGGGGTATTTTTTTTCTTTTAAGAGCAGGGTCTTTTTCCAAGTCGGTCCATTAGACTGTTCACCAAAATTCACAAATGACATTATGCTATAGAAACCTCTGATGGGTACATACACATTTTCCATGACTTAACCAAATTTTAATGACTATTATTATAGCCTACATGAAAAAGTACCCATTATTGACACTGAAATGCAGCTGTGTCTGATCCCATGTAGGCCTACCATCTCCTGCCATTGTGTGCCCTTTATCAAGGAACTTAAACCCCCAGAAAGTAGAACTGTACTCTTAGTCATACGTTATCAAGATGTGGTCAACCTTACACCTGGAGAGAGCCTGTTTGTGCTTAGCTTTTGATCCAGCCCTGAAACACCCAAGTCTGCTTATCAAGGTCATGTTGGCAGCTGATGTTTAGGCTACAATGTGATGACACCAGTGCTTGAACAAAAGCCTGCACACCCAGTAGCTATCCTGGAGGATGGTTGCCACCCTTGATATGCAATGTTACAGACTAGCGGCAAATAAACTTGAACAAAACGGAATCAGGAAATGAATGCCCACTCTCCATTTCAGATCAATGCAGATCCCACCTTCATTCCGCTTTGATCAACTTTGTGAATTTGGGCCGGCGATAAACTACTTTGTTTTATAGAGGAGTCAGTACGCAATTTCCCCCAAAATGTTTAGAGCCGGTGTTGTGCCAAAAGTCTCCCCCGTCAGAATTCTCCGCCCCTTCACGTCCTTCATTGCTGTGACATGCTTGCTAGTTGATATTTCTGCTCTTCACTCCGTTGTCAGTTTAGCCTATATTTCACTGATCTTAGTAGCAGAAAGCAATTTATCTGCAGTTTTCGGTTTGGCTATTTGTTTCAAGTGTATGTGGCGGTTCCAGCTTGTATGGCGCCCCCCCTCAGCACCCGGTTCCGGTGTTGTGCAGAAAAGCTGCCCCTTGCCAGAATCCCCCCCGTCTCGCGTGAACTCGCACGCACTCAATTCTTCATTGCTGAGACTTGCTTGCTTGTTGGAATTTCTGGCCTGCATTTCATAATTTTTTTTATGTCGGTTTGATCGTGTGAGAGGCACTAGTAATGTCTGCAGTTTTCGGTTTGGCTATTTCTTTCAAGTGTATTAGTCGATAAATAAATCTCTTTGCCAAAATTCGGGAAATTAGAAGGGGGGAGGATGTATTACATTAATTATTCATTTCGGCAAGAAAATAGCCTTGCCGGAATCCTCACCACTTCTAATTTCCTTAATTTTGTGGCTAGAGTCAAATACTTTCTGTGGCACACATCAGTCAAGTATTTTCTACAGAACAAACTTCACATCAGGATAGGCAACCGAAATGAATAATAATGTATGCGTGTTATATTAAACATAAAGGAGAGAGTAAAAATGTAGGCAAGCAATATACATTTCAGAACAACTACTAGTCCAATAAGACATGGGAGGGATGACGAATTTTGGCAAGGATATTTATTCATAGACTAATACACTTGAAACAAATAGCCAAACCGAAAACTGAAGACATTAGTGCCTCTCCGCGATCAAACTGACATAAAAAAAAATAATGAAATGCAGATAATTATTTATTTCAGCTTTTATGTCTTTCATCACAGAAGTTTACATACACTCAATTAGTATTTGGTAGCATTGATTTTAAATTGTTTATCTCGGGTCAAATGTTTCGGGTAGCCTTCCACAAGCTTCCCACAATACGCTGGGTGAATTTTGGCCCATTCCTCCTGACAGAGCTGGTGTAACTGAGTCAGGTTTGTAGGCCTCCTTGCTCGCACACGCTTTTCAGTTATGCCCACAAATGTTCAATAGGATTGAGGTCAGGGCCTTGTGGTGGCCACTCCAATACCTTGACTTTGTTGTCCTTAAGCCATTTTGACACAACTTTGGAAGTATGCTTGAGGTCATTGTCCATTTGGAAGACCCATTTGCGACCAAGCTTTAACTTCATGACTGATGTCTTGAGATGTTGCTTCAATATATCCACATCATTTTCCATCCTCATGACGCCATCTATTTTGTGAAGTGCATCAGTCCCTCCTGCAGCAAAGCACCCCCACAACATGATTCTGCCACCCCTGTGCTTCACGGTTGGGATGGTGTTCTTCGGCTTGCAAGCTTCCCCCTTTTTCCTCCAACATAATGATGGTCATTATGGCCAAACAGTTCTATTTTTGTTTCATCAGACCAAAGGACATTTCTCCAAAAAGTATGATTGTTGTCCCCATGTGCAGTTGCAAACCGTAGTCTGGCTTTATTATGGATGTTTGGAGCAGTGGCTTCTTCCTTGCTGAGCGGCCTTTCAGGTTCTGTCGATTATAGGACTCATTTTACTTTTGTACCTGTTTCCTTCAGAATCTTCACAGGGTCCTTTGCTGTTGTTCTGGGATTGATTTGCACTTTTCGCACCAAAGTCTAGGAGACAGAACGCGTCTCCTTCCTGAGCGGTATGACGGCTGCGTGGTCCCATGGTGTTTATACTTGCATACTATTGTTTGTACAGATGAACATGGTACTTTCAGGTGTTTGGAAAATGCTCCCATGGATGAACCAGACCTGTGAAGGTCTCCATATTTTTTTTCTGAGGTCTTGGCCGATTTCTTTTGATTTTCCCATGATGTCAAGCAAAGAGGCACTGAGTTTGAAGGTAGGCCTTGAAATACATGCACAAGTTTTAATTTAATTTAACCTTTATTTAACCAGGAAGGGCTCATTGAGATTAACATCTATTTTTCAAGAGCACCGTGGCCAAGATAGGCAGCACCATTACAAAAAAATTACAGACAGACAACATGAAAAACTACAAGTAATCTAGTAAAAACCATTGAATTCACAAGAGTATAAATTAAAAACATTGATAGGTCAGGCAATCAGCCTCAAAATCCTTCATCAGTGATTTAAAACACCAATCGGGACAAGCTCTTACAATTTAAAAGTATTTTGTAAGGTGTTCCAAGATGATGGCGCAGAGTACATAAAAGCCCTTTTACCAAATTCAGTTCGGATATTTGGAACAGTTAGCAGGATAAAGTCCAGCAAACGAAGAGAGTGCCCACCACATTTCTGAACAATAAAAATCACAAATAAAAAGGTAGTAAACCCAAAATGGCTTTGTAAATAAAAGCATACCAGTGACTGAGCCTATGAGTGACTAGAGAAGGCCAGCCAATCCTGGTATACAAAGTGCAGTTAAAATAAATCTCAAAGTGCCATGGTAAAGAGTGTCCATTGATCTCAAACACTGAGTGGAAGGAAGCATTCATATATAAAATATCCCCATAGTCTAGTAAAGGCATAAATGTAGCTGATACTTGCCTCCTTCTGGCTTCAAAAGAAAAACAGGCCTTATTCCTAAAATAAAATCCCAATTTCAGCTTCAATTTTTTTGTACGTTTTTGAATATGCAAAATTAAAATTCCAAGATATTTATATGAGATTACAACCTCAATCTCCTTGCCCTGACAGGTAGTAATAGGTGAAAGGTTCAGATGTCTATTTCTTGCATTAGAAAACACCATTAGTTTAGTTTAGTCAGTATTGAGGATAAGCTTCAATTGACACAAGGTATGTTGAACAGTATAAAAAGCAGTTTGCATGTTCTGGAAAGCTTTTGTAAGAGACGAGGCACAACAGTAAATAACAGAATCATCAGCATAAAAATGAAGTTGTGCATTTTGGACATTTTTGTCTAAATCATTTATATAAATAGTGAATAATAGAGGACCAAGTACAGAGCCAGGCACACCATTCAAGACAGACAATTTAACAGACATAAGCCCATCAAATTGAGTGCACTGAGTTCTATCAGACAGATAGTTAGCAAACCATGCAACTGCATGCTCCGAAAGACCTACACTCAACAATCTCTGCCTTAGTATAGCATGATCAACTGTATCAAACGCCTTAGAGAGATCACTAAAAAGTGAGACAGTGCTGTTTTTTGTCAATGGTTTCAGTGGTATTATTTAAAACCTTCATGGCTGCTGTAAATGTGCTATACTTCTTCCTGATGCCCGATTGGTACATTGATAAAAGTTAGTAAATAAAAACTCTTTTAGCTGTTCACTTACAAGGGTTTCAAGTATTTTCACCAGGGGTGACAGCTTTGAGATTGGCCTATAATTATTTAAAAGAGTTGGATCTCCCCCTTTTAAAAGTGGTAGGACAAATGCTGATTTCCAGATCTTTGGAATTTCATTACATTCCAGGGTTAGATTGAACAGAGATGTACATGGTTCAGCTATGAAATCAGCTACCAGATTTAAAAAGCAGGGTTCCAAAAGATCAGGACCTGCAGGCTTTCTCTGATCTCAGGATTTCAGGGCTTTATGTACCACCTGCACTGAGAATGGCAAAAAGCTAAAAGTTTGACCAGCTCTCACTGGTTCACCCACACAGGGTTGTACAGAGACAGAGGACACTGAATCAAACAGCCTACCAGATGATACAAAGTGCTCAATGAAACAATTCAGCATTGAACAAGTACACCTCCAATTGACTCAAATTATGTCAATTAGACTATCAGAAGCTTCTAAAGCCATGACATAATTTTCTGACATTTTCCAAACTGTATAAAGGCACAGTCAACTTAGTGTATGTTAACTTCTGACCCACTGGAATTGTGATACAGTGAGAAATAATCTGTCTGTAAAATGACTTGTGTCATGCACAAAGTAGATGTCCTAACCGACTTGCCAAAACTATAGTTTGTTAACAAGACATTTGTGGAGTGGTTGAAAAACAAGTTTTAATGACTCCAACCTAAGTGTATGTAAACCTCCAACTTCATCTGTACATTAATTATTAATTTTGGTTGCCTATCCTGACGTGAAGTTTGTTCTATAGAAAGTATTTGACTCTGATGTGTGTCACAGAAAGTATTTGACTCTAGTCACAAAATTAAGGAAATTAGAGGGGGGGGGGTTCTGGCAAGGGGGAGATTTTCTTCAGGGGGGAGATTTTCGGCACAACACCTGTTCGGTGACCTGCCCAAGTCAAGCACTAATAAATTACTTAAAATAAGATGTATTCTTATCCGGTATTTGAAATTAAATCTTTTCCGGTATTTTACATTAAAGCAATTGTCTGAGGACGGTGCTGGACCATCTGACATAAAAACAAATGAGGACTGTTGATGAAAAAGCTTTAAATAAAGGTAAACGTCCAGGCATGTCACATGATTGTCCAAAACACAGCGCCCTAGTCATTATTCTTAGTTAGTGTTGAAGTGTTGAATTAAATTCCTCTGTTTTAATTCCCAATTAAAATTAAACACTCTGTCAATTCATAAGAATTTGTAAGATCCTTATTTTATAGGAATGGACAGAGCCCGGTCTTAAAGGCAAGTAACAGCCTTTATTCAAGAGAGTACTGAGTACACACACATTTTACCACAGGTTATAAACTGAAAATGACGTCAGCGTTTTCTAAATGTTCCGTCTCTTCTTGACACTGGTAGAAAGGCTCTATAGCTCTCAAGCCTTCCCTCCTCGCCTAGAGCCAAGGTCAGTCAGTGGAGATAAGCATTCGAGTCAGTCTGGAGATATAGTTCATTCATTTGTACCAAGGAACAGACCGTCATTGTTCTCAACTCTTGACCACATTCACACACACATTATCTTCAGTACTGGGATCAAGAAAGAAAACTCATACATATATAGTATTCTGATTAGTACATATACAGTAACACACTAGTATTCTGATTAGTCAGTCCTGATTGAAATGTATACATAATTAGTCATTATAGGTAAAAATTCCCTAGTTAGTCATGTAGCTGTATTGATTTAAGTGACAAAAGATTGTAATAATAAAATTTCCCACCTCTCTCCTCCCCTCCTCTCTCACACCTTATCATTCCTCCCTCTCTCGCCTTACATCTCTTCCTCATTTCTTCCCCACTCTTCTCCAAATGTATCCCGCCACCTCTCCACTGCCTGCTCTCTCTCCCTTGCTCCTTCTCTTTCTGTAGTTGAATGGCGTGCTACCATTGGCGGTGGCGGCGTGTTCTCCTATGCCTGTGCTGTACTCCAGGTGTCCTGGTGGGATCTCTCTGTGTGTACGTCACCCTGGCTGTGTTCTATGGTACTACCACCACCACAGGCCCAGGCGTTGCTGCCCCTATCCCACAAACTGCACCAGAACGCTTCATTGCACTGGGGTTAACCAGTAATGGCACCGTGGCCCCCCATCCCACCAGCTCCTTCTGGGACCCCAAGCCCCACGGAGGAGCCCTCTGGAACCTGCTCCAGTTACACATTGACCGCCAATACAATCCCATCCTGATGCCCAGCAGAGAGTACAATTACCATCTTGATACCAATAATAACAATAATAAAAACTATTTGCGGTTTTCCTTCCCCACCTTGAGTGCAGGGTTCTCTGAGATTGGGAACTTGATGTCTCAAATGGAGGATTTCCCGGAGCTGCCCCTGCAGATGCAGATGTTTGTGCGCTCCATGCACTTCAGGGACTACCCTGTCCTCATTGAGCCTGCTGAACTGTGTGGGCGTGGGCCAAGGAAGGGACAGGGGCCTCTCCTAGTGCTGGCCATTAAGACCAAGGATCTGAACTTTGAGAACCGTCAAGCCATCCGGCAGACATGGGGCCGGGCGGGATGGGTGGCAGGGGCGACAGGGAACGGCGGTGTGGTGCGGAGGGTCTTCCTCCTGGGGAAGAACCACGTAGAGCCCCGAGTAGACGTCAGCGAGCTGCTGCAGCTGGAGAGCCGCCAGTACAGGGACATCCTTCAGTGGGACTTCCACGACTCCTTCTTTAACCTCACCCTGAAGGACGTGCTGCTGTGGGACTGGCTCTCCACCCGCTGCTCCATGGCACGCTTCGTCTTTAAAGGGGACGACGACGTCCTGTTGCGGACCCCTGCTCTCTTAGACTACCTCCGGGAGCAGACGATCCAGTCAGGGGGGCCTGGGTCAGAGTTTATGAAAGGATTCATGGTAGGGGATGTGATAGGAGCAGCCAGCCCCAACAGAGTCAACACTGCCAAGTACTTTATTCCTGCTAGTTTCTATAATGGTCTATACCCTCCGTACGGGGGTGGGGGAGGGGTGGTGTACTCAGGGGAGCTGGCCCTGAGGCTCAACCGTATTTCCCGGAGAGTTCACCTGTACCCCATTGATGATGTCTACGTGGGCATGTGCCTCCACAGGCTCAGGGTCCACCCCATCCACCACCCCGCCTTCCTCACCTTCGACTTCCCCAAGAAAGAGGGGGAAGAGCGGTGTGCGTACCACACTATCTTACTGGTACACAAACGCAGCCCTGCTCAGGTGATGAAGCTGTGGTCGGAGATAATGAGGAACCAGACAGAGTGCAACAGCACCATCCTGAGAACTGAGAAGGAGAACAAGAATACATTTCTGATAGATCCATTTAGTGTGATAGACAACAAGGGACAGGAACTTCTGACGGATCCATGGGGTAGTTCTGAAAATTCAGCTCTATAGTGAGGTAATCACTGACTGGTATGAAACTGACTTAAAGCTGCAATATGCAACTTTGTGATTGACCCGACCAAATTCACAAATGTTAGCTATACCAGCTCAGGTGCATTCTGTTTCCAATGATCATCCTTGAGATGTTTCTACAACTTGATTAGAGTCCACCTATGGTAAATTCAATTGATTGGACATGATTTGGAAAGGCACACACCTGTCTATATAAGGTCCCACAGTTGACAGTGCATGTCAGAGCAAAAACCAAGCCATGAGGTCGAAGGAATTGTCCGTAGAGCTACGAGACAGGATGGTGTCGATGCACAGATCTGGGGAAGGGTACCAAAAAATCTCTGCAGCATTGAAGGTCCCCAAGAACACAGTGGCCTCCATCATTCTTTAAATGGAAGAAGTTTGGAACCACCAAGACTCTCCCTAGAGCTGGCTCGGCGGGAGAAGGGTCTAAGTCAGGGAGGTGTCCAAGAACCTCATGGTCACTCTGACAGAGTTCGTCTGTGGAGATGTGAGGTTCCCTGGCTGGGACCGAGAGACTGAAAAACAGCTTCCGAGTAACTGGCTACCACCCGGTTACTCAGCCCTGCACCTTATATCCATAGACATGGAATCACTGGTCCCTTTAATAAAACACTAGTCACTTTAATAATGTTTACATACCTCTTTACTCATTTCATATGTATATACTGTATTCTGCTGTATTTTAGTCAATGCGATTCAGACATTGCTCATCATAATATTTATATATTTCTTAATTCCATTCTTTTACTTTTAGATTGTGTGTATTGTTGTGAATTGTTAGATACTACTGCACTGTTGGAGCTAGGAACACAAGCATTTTGCTACACCCGCAATAACATCTGCGAAATATGTAACCAATAATAATAATAATTAAAAAAAAAATTCTATTGTGTTTTTGACTGTATGTTTGTTTATTCCATGTGTAACTCTGTGTTGTTGTCGCACTTCTTTGCTTTATCTTGGCCAGGTCGCAGTTGTAAATGAGAACTTCTCAACTGGCCTACCTGGTGAAATACATATATATTTTTTTAAAGATGAGATTTTTTGAGGGAGAACCTTCCAGAAGGACAACCATCTCTGCAGCACTCCACCAATCAGGCCTTTATGGTAGAGTGGCCAGACGGAAGCCACTCCTCAGTAAAAGGCACATAACAGCCCACTTGGAGTTTGCCAAAAGGACTCTCAGACCATGAGAAAAAAGATTCTCTGGTCTGATGAAACCAAGATTGAACTCTGGCCTGATTTCCAAGCATCACATCTGGAGGAAACCTGGCACCATCCCTGCGGTGAAGCATGGTGGTGGCAGCATCATGCTGTGGGGATGTTTTTCAGTGGCAGGGACTGGGAGACTAGTCTGGATCGAGGGTAAGATGAGCTGAGTAAAGTACAGGGAGATCCTTGATGAAAACCTGCTCCAGAGCGCAAAGGACCTCAGACAGGCGCGAAGGTTCACCTTCCGACGGGACAATGACCTTGGCACACAGCCAAGACAGTGCTGGAGTGGCATCGGGACAAGTCTCCGAATATCCTTGAGTAGCCCAACCAGAGCCCGGACTTGAACCCGATCGAACAGCTCTGGAGAGACCTGAAAATAGCTGTGCAACAACACTCCCCATCCAACCTGACAGAGCTTGAGAGGATCTGCAGAGAAGAATGGGAGAAACCTGTACATGTAATATCATTTTTGTTTTTGCTTTGTCATTATGGGGTTATTGTGTGTAGATTGATGAGGGGGAAAATACGATTTAATCCATTTTAGAATAAGGCTGTAACGTAACAAAATGTGGAAAAATTCAAGGGGTCTGAATACTTTCTGAATAAACAGTAGAACTGTCATCGTCATTGAAAGCATGCTGGATATTCTGAGGAAATGTTTATAGTAATAATTTTTTAATTATGATTTATCAGGAGGTGCTGCAGCAGTCTTAGCACCCCGTGGCTCTGCTGCCACTTGACAATGGGGAGGAGGCAAGGCCTTCATAGGGAGCTATTCACTGACTGGCTATCCTATTATGTAAAACTGACATGATGGTGATTGTCTATAGAGAAGGTGTGCTGCCACTTGACAATGGAGAGGAGCATGAGAATGGGGAACAGTACTGATTTATTCATGTAAACCCATTATTACTGTAAACCCATTATTACTGTAAACCTATTATTACTGTAAACACAACGATGTGAGGAACCTGAGGAAATACTAGACTGGTTGTTTTAAAACTGACTCAAATGATAGATGGTGATGGAGAAAGGTATCCTTCCAGCTGAGAACTGCCCTGTAATAAGGCCCCACAGTGTGATAAATGTGAACCTACGTTTGACAGAAATACTGGATGTCGTTTGTTTTTACTGATGTTGAAGAAATGTTTGTTTGTGACGGCATGTAAGTATTTGATGAAGTATTAAACAGAATGACCTACTTGGTACACAGTCAACTGTGAAGGCCATATATTGCATACATTGCTCAACTGCCTCCCCCCCTCTGCTTTTAATTTATCTGACACACATTTATCTGCATGTCCAGCCCTTATATTTAACCTCATAGTGATATGTTTTACCATTTTCTTTTCAGGATAACCAGGGTTACAAAAATAACACAAAACAATTTGACAAACATGAGTTTTATTGACAACTGTCAATAAAAAAAGTCTGTCAAAGCAAAAACCTTCTAAAAATGAATTTATATGAATGTTGTAAGTATAGAAATGGTTTGCTCAGTGAGAAATTAATATCCAGCTAGTCAGTGATAACTATGTGGAGTTTGGAGTTGTGACCGCAAGTATGTGAGTTTATTACAGTATTATAGACACTATGTCCTGGGATTTCCTCTGATCGTCTATGTAGAAGAACCCCCTACCTTCTACCGACTTGTATGGCTTGTGGACATCAGAGTGAGATTCTCAGCTTTTCATAGATACCTTTTGTACCTCAAACCATTCGGGATCCACCCTTGTCTGACAAACACCGCTCTAGGTCAGCCCCCATAATTTACACAGTTGGTATCTATGGATACAAAAGAAATAGACGAATCCAACAATACAACCCAGAATGTAGCTCACAAACACCATGTTTAGAAGGGGTTAGAAGTCCAGCGTTGCAATGGGACTAATTGGGTTAATTAAATTGTAAGTATTTTTCTGATGAAAGACCACAATAAAGATTTTATTACACAACCATTATGTACATATATTATGACACAACCTCAGTCAGGGTGTCATGGACCAGTTCAATATTTCCACCATTCACCTCTTTTTCAACATAGCTTAGCAAAGCATGCTCATGTTCCTCTCTAGGACAGGTGGTATAAGTACTGTATGATATACCTAACCTGCATTATGTCCATGGGATGCTAAATCCAGGATTATTAGGATTATTTGAAACAATTGTTTTTATATTTGAACAACAGCAGGACAAACAATAGTTTATCAAGTGTGGTGGCCTTGCAGTTACCATGGAAATGCAAGTGCTGCCAAAATGTGGTTTACTGGTATGTTACTTCTATAGGTGAAGCTACACTATATGTACTAAAGTATGTAGACACCCCTTCAAATTAGTGGATTCGGCTATTTCAGCCACACCCGTTGCTGATAGGTGTATAAAATAGAGCACACAGCCATGCAATCTCCATAGACAAACGTTGGCAGTAGAATGGCCTTACTGAAGAGCTCAGTGACTTTCAACGTAGCACCGTCATAGAATGCCACCTTTCCAACAAGTCAGTTGGTCAAATTTCTGTCCTGCTAGAGCTGCCCAGTCAACTGTAAGTGCTGTTATTGTGAAGTGAAAATGTCTAGGAGCAACAACAGCTCAGCCGCGAAGAGGTAGGGCACACAAACTCACAGAACGGGACTTCCGAGTGCTGAAGTGCGTAAAAATGGCCAAGCAGCTGCACACAAGCCTAAGATCATCATGCGTAATGCAAAGCGTCGGCTGGTGTGGTGTAAAGCTTGCCGTCCACGGCTGGAGTGGTGTAAAGTTCGCCGTCATTGGACTCTGGAGCAGTGGAAACATGTTCTCTGGAGTGATGAATCACATTTCACCATCTGGCAGTCCAACGGACGAATCTGGGTTTGGCGAATGCCAGGAGAACGCTACCTGCCTGAATGAATAGTGCAAACTGTAAAGTTTGGTGGAGGAGGAATATTGGTCTGGAGGTGTTTTTCATGGTTTGGGCTAGGCCCCTTAGTTCCAGTGAAGGACAATCTTAACACTACAGCATACAATGACATTCTAGATTATTCTGTGCTTCAACTTTGTGGCAACATTTTGGGGAAGGACGTCATCTCTAGCTGACACCTTTGCTAACAAGTATGGTGTTTATTTTTTTAACTGACATTTTAGATCTATTTTGGATCCTTAGGATGTCCCTACCTCTATCAAGTATACATGTAAAATGGTGAAGTTTAGTCTTAGTTTAAGGTTCAGAGTAAGGATATCCCAAGGAATCCGGATAGCAGTGACTGTTCATAGAGTGAGAGACGGGCACAGTATTTGGGAGCTCAGTGGCGACACAGACATTCATTTGTTTGTTTTTTTACAAGCGGTAGAAGTGATTCTGGAGTTTCTTCCCCAGATAGTTTCCTTAGAGACGCTGAAAAAAATTCCCAAGATGTCCTTGCTCCAATTGAGGAGTACGTAGGCTATATTTAAGTTGTGATATCAGTAGGAAATATTTAGGTTTATTTGAGAATAATACATTTTTGTTGATAACGAGTTGATAACGAGTTGATAACGTATTGTCGAAAGCACATAGACAATATTGTGTACTGTGTTGATAGAAGAGTAGGCTAGTGTACAATAACGTAATTTGATCTGCTAGTATAATTTATTTCATGGATGAATTAAATTGTAAATGAAAATCTACAGACATGGTGCTATAAGATATATACATATTCTACATTGTAATACACTACCCCTACATGCCATTGTACTATAGGATATATACATATTCTACATAGTAATACACTACTCCTACATGCCATTGTGTGCTGGAGCTATAGGTTTATTTTTCCACTGTCACTAGGCCTACACATTCACACTCAAACTGAATTAAATGGAGAATGCAGAACTACTTTTCACTGAAGAAGGGAAACGAGGTCCAACATACAACTTCGATCAAAGACCTAAAATCATGCCTGACCAGACCCATTAAATCAGAAGCGGTATCCTAATATAGTGTGGATACAGGACTACCCTGTTCTACAATAATGTAACTGTATGTGCTAGTATTATTTATCTAATTGATCAATGAAATTGGACATGTGGATGGGTACTCTACTTCATTCAATGATTACGGTATTGTACAAGGTAGATACAGGAGGAGCCTATAGTCCACAATAATAATGTCATTGAATGTGCTATAGAATCATTTATTTAATTGATGAAATAAATTGTAAATGGGGATGGGTAGGTAACTTCATTCAGTGAATATCTCTGGGAATATGTTAATGAAGGGTTTTTCTTCTGTTGAACTATGGCAAGGTCAAACTAATTTCTAAATTTCTTTCTTTTAGTCAAGAATTGATGAGCCACAGCAACCAATCAGCATCACTGTAGGTGTTCTACCCATAACCCACACTGCTCTCCCTCCACAAGCAACCACATCCTCTTCTCCTGTTCCATTAATTTGCCTCTGTGCCCATCACATTATATACAGTGCCTTGCGAAAGTATTCGGCCCCCTTGAACGTTGCGACCTTTTGCCACATTTCAGGCTTCAAACATAAAGATATAAAACTGTATTTTTTTGTGAAGAATCAACAACAAGTGGGACACAATCATGAAGTGGAACAACATTTATTGGATATTTCAAACTTTTTTAACAAATCAAAAACTGAAAAATTGGGCGTGCAAAATTATTCAGCCCCTTTACTTTCAGTGCAGCAAACTCTCTCCAGAAGTTCAGTGAGGATCTCTGAATGATCCAATGTTGACCTAAATGACTAATGATGATAAATACAATCCACCTGTGTGTAATCAAGTCTCCGTATAAATGCACCTGCACTGTGATTGTCTCAGAGGTCCGTTAAAAGCGCAGAGAGCATCATGAAGAACAAGGAACACACCAGGCAGGTCCGAGATACTGTTGTGAAGAAGTTTAAAGCCGGATTTGGATACAAAAAGATTTCCCAAGCTTTAAACATCCCAAGGAGCACTGTGCAAGCGATAATATTGAAATAGAAGGAGTATCAGACCACTGCAAATCTACCAAGACCTGGCCGTCCCTCTAAACTTTCAGCTCATACAAGGAGAAGACTGATCAGAGATGCAGCCAAGAGGCCCATGATCACTCTGGATGAACTGCAGAGATCTACAGCTGAGGTGGGAGACTCTGTCCATAGGACAACAATCAGTCGTATATTGCACAAATCTGGCCTTTATGGAAGAGTGGCAAGAAGAAAGCCATTTCTTAAAGATATCCATAAAAAGTGTCGTTTAAAGTTTGCAAAAGCCACCTGGGAGAGACACCAAACGTGTGGAAGAAGGTGCTCTGGTCAGATGAAACCAAAATTGAACTTTTTGGCAACAATGCAAAACGTTATGTTTGGTGTAAAAGCAACACAGCTCATCACCCTGAACACACCATACCCACTGTCAAACATGGTGGTGGCAGCATCATGGTTTGGGCCTGCTTTCCTTCAGCAGGGACAGGGAAGATGGTTAAAATTGATGGGAAGATGGATGGAGCCAAATACAGGACCATTCTGGAAGAAAACCTGATGGAGTCTGCAAAAGACCTGAGACTGGGACGAAGACTTGTCTTCCAACAAGACAATGATCCAAAACATAAAGCAAAATCTACAATGGAATGGTTCAAAAATAAACATATCCAGGTGTTAGAATGGCCAAGTCCAAGTCCAGACCTGAATCCAATCGAGAATCTGTGGAAAGAACTGAAAACTGCTGTTCACAAATGCTCTCCATCCAACCTCACTGAGCTTGAGCTGTTTTGCAAGGAGGAATGGGAAAAAATGTCAGTCTCTCGATGTGCAAAACTGATAGAGACATACCCCAAGCGATTTACAGCTGTAATCGCAGCAAAAGGTGGCACTACAAAGTATTAACTTAAGGGGGCTGAATAATTTTGCACGCCCAATTTTTCCGTTTTTGATTTGTTAAAAAAGTTTGAAATATCCAATAAATGTCGTTCCACTTCATGATTGTGTCCCACTTGTTGTTGATTCTTCACAAAAAAATTGTTTTATATCTTTATGTTTGAAGCCTGAAATGTGGCAAAAGGTCGCAAAGTTCAATGGGGCCGAATACTTTCGCAAGGCACTGTAGCACCTGATGTGGTGGAAGTTGTCGAACCAGATCTGAACAAGGACCACCTTCAGGCACGGACTGAGAAAAATTACTGTCCACTGTTCATTTATTTTCTGGCCTTCCAAGTGATGAATAAGAAATGTATTTGTAATAATATTAAATATAATTGCATGTATTTCTATTATCAATCAAGGTGAGACTGAACATGGACAGGGCACAGGAGTTTTTCTCACAACTTATCTCTATCTTTTCCAGGGACCATTCCTTACCTCCCTTATCAACTCCACTGACATAAAAAATTAGGCAGGTATCCTTTCTTTTCTGTCTGCCATTAACATTATTGCATGTCTAATCAAACATGTAAATGAAATCATTCAATAACTGTATTTTTACATACCTGATAATCTTTTAACCTGTGTGTTTGCTCGTTTATGTCTGTCTCCTACCCTGTTCCCTTTACTCTGCTCCTGTTCTCCAGGACCTAGCGGTTCTGCCCAACACCCAGACATGGATCCACCTGATGTTCTCCATTACCAACCACCCTCCAACTCTTCATTACATCAGCTACTGTTATTGTCATGTTGTCATTATCCGCTAAGAAAGAGCAAGAAAACTATCATACTGGGCGCATAATGTGAGAGGCACAGATTAGCTAAAAACACGAGCCCTGCAAACATTCAGAACAAAGAGAACAAAAGTGCCTGGACTTTGCAGTGTCCCTCTTCGAGTCCACCTTCCGGACTGAATACCTTGTGAAAACAAGTGGCAGGCAGAACATCCCATCCACACAGCACCCACCTCCTCTATGTTCCACACACCAGAATTCAGTATTTCAGTCTATGATTGCCATGTGAGTGTACAAACATATCTGAAAGTAAATTGACACACATGTACCACAGAAATATCAACGTTTATGTATTTAAATCCAAAATATTGCCAGATTGGTTTTCACAGCTGTTTCATAAATGGTTCATTATTGTGAATTGTAACGCATCCCTTGACGGTGTTTGTTAGTTCAACATTATTAATGGTTGTATCATAAGACATGAAATAGATATATTTAACCACAAGGGTCTACTAATGAGCTATGATAAAAATAAATCATAATAGAGGACTACTGAAATAATACTATTTCAGTGTAGATAAAGGAAGGCCTGTTTAAAATGAAAACATGCCAGACAGACAATGCAGTGTATGAATCAAAGGTATTTGCATACGAATGGAGTGGAAATTAGCTGACTTTGTGATCTGTAAGGTAAGTAAAAATTGTATTTAATTTATTTGTATTTTAATCCCAGCCCCCACAGGAGGCCTTTTGCCTTTTGGTAGGCCGTCGATGTAAATAACAATTTGTTCTTGCCTAGTTAAATAAACTTGCCTAGTTAAATAAAGGTTAAATATTTTTTTAAATAAATAACATTAATGTGTGGGGGGGATTTAAAATTATATTTTTACCCTGATGCCTGTTTATTCATGAAAAGCAGAAGATGGTAAATAACATTAATCACAATGGTTAGCCTATGCAAATGAATAGGAATACATTTAGCCTAAATGATAATAAATATGACGTGGGGAAAAGTCAGGCTTTTTTTGTCAAATCCAGATTAAAAATAAACTCAGCAAAAAAAGAAACATCCTTTTTTCAGGACCCTCTTTCAAAGATAATTTGTATAAATCCAAATAACTTCACAGATCTTCATTATAAAGGGTTTAAACACTGTTTCCCATGCTTGTTCAATGAACCATAAACAATTAATGAGCATGCACCTGTGGAACGGTCGTTAAGACACTAACAGTTTACAGACGGTAGGCAATTAAGGTCACAGTTATGAACACTTAGGACACTAAAAAGGCCTTTCTACTGACTCTGAAAAACACCAAAAGAAGGATGCCCAGGGTCCCTGCTCATCTGCGTGCAAGGTGCCTTAGGCATGCTGCAAGGAGGCATGAGAACTGCAGATCTGGCCAGGGCAATAAATTGCAATGTCCGTACTGTGAGACACCTGATACAGCGCTACAGGTAGACAGGATGGACAGCTGATTGTCCTCACAGTGGCAGGCCACGTGTAACAACACCTGCACAGGATCGGTACATCCGAACATCACACCTGCGGGACAGGTACAGGATGGCAACAACAACTGCCCAAGTTACATCAGGAACACACAATCCCTCCATCAGTGCTCAGACTGTCCGCAATAGGCTGAGAGAGGCTGGACTGAGGGCTTGTAGGCCTGTTGTAAGGCAGGTCCTCACCAGACATCACCGGCAACAACGTCACCTATGGGCACAAACCCACCGTCGCTAGACCAGACAGGACTGGCAAAAAGTTCTCCGTTTTGTCTCACCAGGAGTGATGGTCGGACTCGTGTTTATCGTCGAAGGAATGAGAGTTACAACGAGGCTGGTACTCTGGAGCGGTGGAGGGTCTGTTACGGTCTGGGGCGGTGGAGGGTCTGTCACGGTCTGGGGCGGTGGAGGGTCTGTCACGGTCTGGGGCGGTGGAGGGTCTGTCACGGTCTGGGGCGGTGGAGGGTCTGTCACGGTCTGGGGCGGTGGAGGGTCTGTCACGGTCTGGGGCGGTGGAGGGTCTGTCACGGTCTGGAGCGGTGGAGGGTCTGTCACGGTCTGGGGCGGTGGAGGGTCTGTCACGGTCTGGGGCGGTGGAGGGTCTGTCACGGTCTGGGGCGGTGGAGGGTCTGTCACGGTCTGGGGCGGTGGAGGGTCTGGGGCGGTGGAGGGTCTGTCACGGTCTGGGGCGGTGGAGGGTCTGTCACGGTCTGGGGCGGTGGAGGGTCTGGGGCGGTGGAGGGTCTGTCACGGTCTGGGGCGGTGGAGGGTCTGTCACGGTCTGGGGCGGTGGAGGGTCTGTCACGGTCTGGGGCGGTGGAGGGTCTGTCACGGTCTGGGGCGGTGGAGGGTCTGTCACGGTCTGGGGCGGTGGAGGGTCTGTCACGGTCTGGGGCGGTGGAGGGTCTGTCACGGTCTGGGGCAGTGGAGGGTCTGTCACGGTCTGGGGCGGTGGAGTGTCTGGGGCGGTGGAGGGTCTGTCACGGTCTGGGGCAGTGGAGGGTCTGTCACGGTCTGGGGCGGTGGAGTGTCTGGGGCGGTGGAGGGTCTGTCACGGTCTGGGGCGGTGGAGGGTCTGTCACGGTCTGGGGCGGTGGAGGGTCTGTCACGGTCTGGGGCAGTGGAGGGTCTGTCACGGTCTGGGGCGGTGGAGGGTCTGGGGCGGTGGAGGGTCTGTCACGGTCTGGGGTAGTGGAGGGTCTATCACGGTCTGGGGAAGTGGAGGGTCTGTCACGGTCTGGGGCAGTGGAGGGTCTGTCACGGTCTGGGGCAGTGGAGGGTCTGTCACGGTCTGGGGCAGTGGAGGGTCTGTCACGGTCTGGGGCAGTGGAGGGTCTGTCACGGTCTGGGGAGGTGGAGAGTCTGTCACGGTCTGGGGCGGTGGAGGGTCTGTCACGGTCTGGGGTGGTGGAGGGTCTGTCACGGTCTGGGGCGGTGGAGGGTCTGTCACGGTCTGGAGCGGTGGAGGGTCTGTCACGGCCTGGGGCGGTGGAGGGTCTGTCACGGTCTGGGGCGGTGGAGGGTCTGTCACGGTCTGGAGCAGTGGAGGGTCTGTCACGGTCTGGAGCGGTGGAGGGTCTGTCACGGTCTGGGGCGGTGGAGGGTCTGTCACGGTCTGGGGCGGTGGAGGGTCTGTCACGGTCTGGGGCGGTGGAGGGTCTGTCACGGTCTGGAGCGGTGGAGGGTCTGTCACGGTCTGGAGCGGTGGAGGGTCTGTCACGGTCTGGGGCGGTGGAGGGTCTGTCACGGTCTGGGGCGGTGGAGGGTCTGTCATGGTCTGGGGCGGTGGAGGGTCTGTCACGGTCTGGGGCGGTGGAGGGTCTGGAGTGGTCTGGGGCGGTGGAGGGTCTGTCACGGATTGGAGCGGTGGAGGGTCTGTCACGGTCTGGAGCGGTGGAGGGTCTGTCACGGTCTGGGGCGGTGGAGGGTCTGTCACGGTCTGGGGCGGTGGAGGGTCTGTCACGGTCTGGGGCGGTGGAAGGTCTGGAGCGGTCTGGGGCGGTGGAGGGTCTGTCACGGTCTGGAGCGGTGGAGGGTCTGTCACGGATTGGAGCGGTGGAGGGTCTGGAGCGGTCTGGAGCGGTGGAGGGTCTGGGGTGGTGGAGGGTCTGTCACGGTCTGGGGCGGTAGGGTCTGTCACGGTCTGGGGCGGTGGAGGGTCTGTCACGGTCTGGGGCGGTGGAGGGTCTGTCACGGTCTGGGGCAGTGGAGGGTCTGTCACGGTCTGGGGCGGTGGAGGGTCTGTCACGGTCTGGGGCGGTGGAGGGTCTGTCACGGTCTGGGGCGGTGTGTCACAGCGTCATTGGACTGAGCTTGTTGTTATTGCAGGCAATCTCAATGCTGTGCGTTACAGGGAAGACATCCTCCTCCCTCATGTGGTACCCTTCCTGCAGGCTCATCCTGACATGACCCTCCAGCATGACATTGCCACCAGCCATACTGCTCGTTCTGTGCGTGATTTCCTGCAAGACAGGAATGTCAGTGTTCTGCCATGGCCAGCGAAGAGCCCGGATCTCAATCCCATTGAGCACATCTGGGACCTGTTGGATCGCAGGGTGAGGGCTAGGGCCATTCCCCCAACAAATGTCAGGGAACTTGCAGGTGCCTTGGTGGAAGAATGGGGAAATATCTCACAGCAAGAACTGACAAATCTGTTGCAGTCCATGAGGAGAAGATGCACTGCAATACTTAATGCAGCTGGTGGCCACACTAGATACTGACTGTTAATTTTGATTTTGACCCCACCCTTTGTTCAGGGACACATTATTCCCTTTCTGTTAGTCACATGTCTGTGGAACTTGTTCAGTTTATGTTTCAGTTGATGAATCTTGTTATGTTCATACATATATTTAAACTTACATGTTAAGTTTGCTGAAAATAAATGCAATTGACAGTGAGAGTTTAGGTCTTCATGTGGATCAAATCTGTAGGCTACTGTGGGCTAAATCAATGACAAACAGCTGAAATCTGTGATCAAAACAGGCTGGGGTGTTTTCGGTTCCATTTAGTCTAAGGTGATGCGTAAGCAGGCAACTGCACTGAAATGAATAGCCTGATTCAATGGGATTCTCCTGAATAATAAATGTTTTTTATCTGTTAAGATGTTTGGTCTATGCATAGACCCATAGCGATTCTAACTTTTTGGTATTTTACACGCTAGGCATAGCTCTAAATTGCAGAGCATTTAATAAACCAACCACATTCTCCTGTGATGTTGAGGCTGAGCAAGACCTTCGATAGGCTAGTAGACAATGCAGAAATAATCATGGAGTTAATCATTGTTATAGCCTAGATCACTTTATATAATCTGAACCATTGTTTTTCCTATGGCTAAGCAAACAAGTGGTAGCATATGCTTTTTGCTTGTCGCTTTAACAAGGGTTAGGCCTATATCCTCACATACCCCCTCAATCTAAACCCTGCTTTAACCAGAATACATATCCACAGAAATGTAAAGTCATGGCCAAAATGTTTGAGAATGACACAAATATTACTTTTCAAAGTCTGCTGCCTCAGTTTGTGTGATGGCAATTTGCATACACTCCAGAATGTTATGAAGAGTGATCAGATGAATTGCAATTAATTGCAATGTTCCTATTTGCCATGCAAATTAACTGAATCCCCCAAAAAACATTTCCACTACATTTCAGTCCTGCCACAAAAGGACCAGCTGACATCATGTCAGTGATTCTCTCGTTAACACATTTGTGAGTGTTGACGAGGACAAGGCTGGAGATCACTCTGTCATGCTGATTGAGTTTGAATAACAGACTGGAAGCTTCAAAAAGAGGGTGGTGTTTGGAATCATGCTGACCACATGCTCAAGTGTCTGACCACACTCCAGTCGGTAGTAATGCACCGTAAAGTTTGTTGCCTACCTCCATATTAAGTCCAAAGAAGAAAAAGCCCGTAGGAAGGAGGAGAGATGAGAAACAAATTTAGTTTACAGTTTTATCTGTGGATATATTGTCTGTGTAGAGGACCTTGTGCATTTCAAGTAAAATAACCCTGTGTTTATATCCCAGGATAAATTAGCTAACAGCAGCAAGCTAGCTAGCTAAATTGCCAGACATATTTAATAATTTTCGACCTGCCCACAAATTAATTTAATTGGTTCGGAGTATGTTCTGATATTTCAACCTGTGTGTCCTGATCGCTTCTACTGTTGGTGAACAAAATCAACTTGCTCGCGTCCGGTTTGGTCAGCATGTTATAGTGCAATTAACGTACGGTTAAGTGTTGCGTTGTGGCTTTGCCAGCATGCATCTAAAAAATTTTTTGAGTTTGCCCCACCAAGATTTACATGCAAAAATCACCACTGGGTACTATGACTCGTGTTGTGGTACTCCGAGTTAACAGATAGCAAAAATATGAGCATAACATTGTAGGTGGCATACATATCCAACAACAGGCTAACTAGTAATAAATAAATAAAAATGTCAGCCAGCGCAACGTGATGCCATAAAATGAACACGTTTTGTTTTGGGCCAAGTGGCAAGCTGTCCACACCAGCTGGCTGGCTGGTTGGCTCAGTAAACAAAAAAAGCCCGTATCATACACAAACAGCTAGCTAATGGTCAGAATTATTCTAGCTCTTATGTTATGAAATTATAGAAGATTAAGATTATGATATTATATAACGATGTATTTCTAGATATTCCTTGGTAAATCTAGCTAAATTAAATTAATCACCCACATACTTGAAATTAGCCACTTGCTACATACCTTGTACATCTGAACTGCAAAAATGTGTATCTTCACTGTAGGTCAAAGATTCTGGGTTGTCGAATGGCATGTGAACTACGAAAAAAATATTTTATTTCTCGAATGTGTTTATAGCGGCTAAGAAACGGAAAAAACATATGCGCTTTCTTTCCTTTCCAGCAGCTCTTACCCCAGTTTCACTACGGGACTTATAGCAAAGAGTTAAAGCTAGCAAATATATATATAACTAACCCTTCTGTCTGTAGTTGTATTATTTTCCTTGTCTGGGAAGCATTCAAGAACCGAATGCTGCTGTGAATAGATAGTATGTGTTTCTCCAATGAGCCAGACAACATAGATATTGACGTCAGAAATGACAGCTCACAAAAGATAAAGGCTAAAATATGTTTTATTCAACCTTAGTTTGTCTAGTTACACAGCACAGCAATATGTAACACAGTTAATATGCTACACATCAGCCAATGTATGATCCTTTGAAAATCTCAGAAACCATGCGAACCCACTCATTCTAAATACTTGTACAGTGAAGTTGTAAATGGTAAACAAGGGAGAGATTGACATTACATGGTATTGCACTGAACAAGTTACAACAGAGGGGAAACTAGCAAAAATGCACAAGCATTAATTCTACAGCATCAGCAGAGTGGTCACATTCAGGGGAACATAACGGACACCAAAAAGCATTACTGAACTCATTTAGACTCTGTTATTGTAAAGAGATAGATGCCAGAATTGACCTCTGCCTAAAACACAACAATTAAATAAAATATTCTAAAAGACTACTATACTGAACAAAAATAAAAGCAACATGTAGTGTTGGTCCCATCTTTCATGAGCTGAAATACAAGATCCCAGATATGTTCCATACGTACAAAAAGCTTATTTCTCTAATTGAGTGCACACATTTGTTTACATGCCTGTTAGTGAGCATTTCTCTCTGCCATGATAATCCAGCCACCTGACAGGTGTGGCATATCAAGAAGCTGATTAAACAGAATGACCATTACACAGGTGCACCTTGTGCTGGGGACAATAAACACCCACAAAAAAATGTGTTGTTTTGTCACACAACACAATGCTGCAGATGTCTAAAGTGTTGAGCAAGTGTGCAATTGGCATGCTGACTACTACCCAGTGGGTGCGCCTGGCTCCCAAGTGGGTGTGCCTATGCCCTCCCACTTGGTCATAGGACCACCTATTCCCAAGTGGGTGTGCCCATGCCCAGTCATGTGAAATCCATAGATTAGGGCCTAATTTATTTATTTCAATAGAATGATTTCCTTACATAAACTGTAACTCAGTAAAATCGTTAATTGTTGCATGTTTTGTTTATATTTTTGTTCAGTCTAGCTAAAAATGTAAAAACCTATAGTAAAAATCACAACAAAAGATCAGTACTACCTTGAAACTATAACTTAATCGGAGCTGGTTTGTTTTGGTAAAGAAGAATGAGGTGAGGTATGAATGAATACTGCCTCTTCTATTTCAAGGTGTCAACAGGTCTTCCAGTGCACTGTGCAGTGTTCTGACTACACAATTATGGGTGCAGGGTGAGTAGCATTGCAGTTTGGTCAGTTTGTAGGTGTGTGTGTGTGTGTACATGTTTGGAGGAGGGTGTTGGGTTTGTTTTTTGTGCCAGGAAAAGATTGGCATCAACTATTATTCTGGTCATGTGAGTGTGTGTGTGTGTATGTGTGTGTATATATATATGTTGAAATAAATGTGTGTGTGTGTGTTCTCGCCTAATTCACAATGGCAGACGAGCACATCTTGTTGATCCCACAGAGCCTGGATCCCCTGTACAGGTAGTAGTAACCCTAGAAGGAAGGAACAGGCAACAAGACATGAACATATAAATACACGTCAAAACTTCTATTTGCACCATATGATCCAAGAGTTCAGGCTTGACTTCACTCAGAAAAAAGGGTTCCAGAAGGGTTCGGTGGCTGTCCCCATAGAAGCAATTTTAGATCCAAGTTAAATTATTTGGGGTTCCACGTAGAACCCTCTGTGGAAAGGAGCAGGTAAAAGGGTTTGGCGGCTGTCCCCATAGAAGCAATTTTAGATCCAAGTTAAATTATTTGGGGTTCCACGTAGAACCCTCAGTGGAAAGGAGCAGGTAATGGCGCCGGAAGAGATGGCTGCCGTTTTATAGTCCCCTAACCAATTGTGCTATTGTCTGTTTTTTCGCGTTATTTGTAACTTATTTTGTACATAATGTTTCTGCCACCGTCTCCTATGACCGAAAAGAGCTTCTGGATATTATCAGGACAGTGATGACTCACCCCGTACAAGAAGATTTTTGCTTTAACCTCTTGAAACTCTGGGGGCGCAATTTCATTTTTGGATGAAAAACGTTCCCGTTTTAAACAAGATATTTTGTCACAAAAAGATGCTCGACTATGCATATAATTGACAGCTTTGGAAAGAAAACACTCTGAATTTTCCAGAACTGCAAAGATATTCTCTGTGGGTGCCCTAGAACGGGAGCTACAGGCAAAACCAAGATGAAACGGCAACCAGGAAATCAGCAGGAGGCTCCGTTTTCCATTGTCTCCTTATATGGCTGTGAATGCGAGAGGAATGAGCCTGCCCTTTCTGTTGTTTCCCCAAGGTGTCTGCAGCATTGTGACGTATTTGTAGGCATATCATTGGAAGATTGACCATAAGAGACTACATTTTCCAGGTGTCCGCCCGGTGTCCTCCGTCGAAATTGGTGCGTCATTTTCAGCTGCTGGTATTTTTCCATGCGATTCTGAGGGGAAAGCAGGCTTCCACGAACTGCATATCAACAAAGAGATATGTGAAAAAACACCTTGAGGATTGATTCTAAACAACATTTGCCATGTTTCGGTCGATATTACGGAGTTAATTCGGAAAAAGTTTGACGTTTTGGTGACTGAATTTTCGGTTCGTTTCGGTAGCCAAATGTGATGTACAAAACGGAGCGATTTCTCCTACACAAAGATTCTTTCAGGAAAAACTGAACATTTGCTATGTAACTGAGTCTCCTCATTGAAAACATCCGAAGCTCTTCAAAGGTAAATTATTTTATTTATTTGGTTATCTGTTTTTTGTGAAAATGTTGCGGGAACTTGCAGGTGCCTTGGTGGAAAATATTTTGAAAATCTGAGATGACAGTGTTGTTAAGAAAAGGCTAAGCTTGAGAGCAGGCACATTATTTTCATTTTATTTGAGATTTTCAGAAATCGTTAACGTTGCGTTATGCTAATGAGCCTGAGGCTTTATTCACGATCCCGGATCCGGGATGGGGAGTATCAAGAGGTACGAGTCAGACGCAAAGGATTTACTTCAGACAAGGCCCTAATCCCTGTCATTGGCATGAAAAGGAGACGGAGATATCAGGGACGTAGGTCTGGGCGCCTTGTAAGGAACCGACGACGAGTGCGTATTTTGCCCCTAACATCAGTCTTATTAGCCAACATAAAATCATTGGATAACAAAATAGATGCGCTACAAGCATGTACAGTGAGGGAAAAAAGTATTTGATCCCCTGCTGAGTTGTACGTATGCCCACTGACAAAGAAATGATCCGTCTATAATTTTAATGGTAGGTTTATTTGAACAGTGAGAGACAGAATAACAACAAAAAAATCTACAAAAACGCATGTCAAAAATTGTATAAATTGATTTGCATTTTAATGAGGAAAATAAGTATTTGACTCCTCTGCAAAACATGACTTAGTACTTGGTGGAAAAACCCTTGTTGGCAATCACCGAGGTCAGACGTTTCTTGCAGTTGGTCACCAGGTTTGCCCACATCTCAGGAGGGATTTTGTCCCACTCCTCTTTGCAGATCTTCTCCAAGTCATTAAGGTTTCGAGGCTGACGTTTGGCAACTTGAACCTTCAGCTCCCTCCACAGATTTTCTATGGGATTAAGGTCTGGAGACTGGCTAGGCCACTCCAGGACCTTAATGTGCTTCTTCTTGAGCCACTCCTTTGTTGCCTTGGCTGTGTGTTTTGGGTCATTGTCATGCTGGAATACCCATCCATGACCCATTTTCAATGCCCTGGCTGAGGGAAGGAGGTTATCACCCAAGATTTGACGGTACATGGCCCCGTCCTTCGTCCCTTTGATGCGGTGAAGTTGTCCTGTCCCCTTAGCAGAAAAACACCCTCAAAACATAATATTTCCACCTCCATGTTTGACGGTAGGGATGGTGTTCTTGGGGTCATAGGCAGCATTCCTCCTCCTCCAAACACGGCGAGTTGGGTTGATGCCAAATAGCTCCATTTTGGTCTCATCTGATCACAACACTCACCCAGTTGTCCTCTGAATCATTCAGATGTTCATTGGCAAACTTCAGACGGGCATGTATATGTGCTTTCTTGAGCAGGGGGACCTTGCGTGCGCTGCAGGATTTCAGTCCTTTCACGGCGTAGTGTGTTACCAATTGTTTTCTTGGTGACTATGGTCCCAGCTGCCTTTAGATCATTGACAAGATCCTCCTGTGTAGTTCTGGGCTGATTCCTCACCATTCTCATGATCATTGCAACTCCACGAGCTGAGATCTTACATGGAGACCCAGGCCGAGGGAGATTGACAGTTCTTTTGTGTTTCTTCCATTTGCGAATAATCGCACCAACTGTTGTCACCTTCTCACCAAGCTGCTTGGCGATGGTCTTGTAGCCCATTCCAGCCTTGTGTAGGTCTAAAATCTTGTCCCTGACATCCTTGGAGAGCTCTTTGGTCTTGGCCAATAATAACATACCGCTGGCAGGTTTAACGCTTCTTCGGCAGGATAGAACAGCAGCCTCTGGTAAGACAAGGGGTGGCGGTCTATGTATATTTGTGAACAACAACTGGTGCACGAAATCTAAGGAAGTCTCAAGGTTCTGCTCACCTGAGGCAGAGTATGTCATGATAAGCTATAGACTACATCATTTACCAAGAGAGTTTTCATCTATATTCTTCGTATCTGTCTATTTACCACCACAAACCGATGCTGGCACTAAGACCGCACTCAATGAGCTGTATATGGCAATAAACAAACAGGAAAACGCTCATCCAGAGGCGGCGCACCTAGTGGCCGGGGACTTTAATGCAGGGAAACTTAAATCTGTTTTACCTCATTTCTACAAGCAATTTCTACAAGCAATTTCTAAAACTCTAGACCACCTTTACTCCACACACACACATACACACACACACAAAGCTCTCCCTCACCCTCCATTTGGCAAATCAGACCATAATTCCATCCTCCCGATTCCTGCTTACAAGCAAAAACTAAAGCAGGAAGCACCAATAACTCAGTAAATAAATAAATAAAGTGGACAGATGAAGCAGATGCTAAACTACAGGACTGTTTTGCTAGCACCGACTGGAATAGGTTCCAGGATTCTTCCGATGGCATTCAGGAGGACACCACATCAGTCACTGGTTTCATCATTAAGTGCATCTATGACGTCGTCCCCACAGTGACTGTACGTACATACCCCAGCCAGGAGCCAAGGATTAGAGGCAACATCCCCACTGAGCTGCTTTCAAGGAGCGGGACTCTAACATGGAAGCTTATAAGAAATTCAGCTATACCCTCCGACGAACCATCAAACAGGCAAAGTCCCAATACAGGACTAAGATTGAGTCGTACTACACTGGCGCCGACGCTCGTCGGATGTGGCAGGGCTTGCAAACTACTACAGACTACAAAGAGAAGCACAGCCACGAGCTGCCCAGTGAAACAAGCCTACCAGACAAGCTAAATTACTTCTATGCTCACTTTGAGGCAAGTAACACTGAAACATGCATGAGAGCATCAGTTGTTCCGGACAACTGTGTGATCACGCTCTCCGTAGCCGATGTAAGTAAGATCTTTAAACGGGTCAACATTCACAAGGTCGCAGGGCCAGACGGATTACCAGGACGTGTACTCAGAGCATACGCTGACCAACTGGCAAGTGTCTTCACTGACATTTTCAACCTATCCCTGACGGAGTCTTTAATACCAACATGTTTCAAGCAGACCACCATAGTCACTGTGCCCAAGAACACTAAGGTAACCTGCCTAAATGACTACCAACCCATAGACGTCATGTCTGTAGCTTTGAAAGGCTGGTCATGGCTCACATCAATACCATTATCCCAGAAACCCTAGACCCACTCCAATTTGCATACCGCCCCAACAGATCAACAGATGATGCAATCTCTATTGCGATATTGCAGAGCAGGCTGCAGTACATCTGGTGAAGGACATGCACACTCGACCATCCACTGAATGACCTGCTCCATCCAAAAATAGGTAACTGCACCACCAGGCTCCTGAGAAACAGCCAAGAACTGTCCTGTATTACTGCCTGTACGAACCACCACTCTACCCACTGCTATCAGACTGTATAATAAATGGTTCTCCCAAAAAGTATATTTTTAAAACCATTTTAATATTTAAAATTTCCATCATGTCATGTATTATGCGTTATGCATTTTAAAATAGTTTTTTTGCAGTTATTAGTAATGTAAATTTTGCATTTCTTCAGTTTAAGCTGTGAGCAAGAGAAAAAAAACTCAAATTGCCCTTTCCCACCTGGACAAAAGGAGCACCTATGTTATGCTATTCATTGACTACAGCTCAGCGTTTAACACCATAGTGCCCTCAAAGCTCATCACTAAGCTAAGGAACCTGGGACTAAACACCCCCCTCTGCAACTGGATCCTGGACTTCCTGACGGGCCACCTCCTGTAGTCCCCTCCTGTACTCCCTTTTCACTCAGGACTGCATGGCCAAGCATGACTCCAACACCATCATTAAGTTTGCCAAAGACAACAATGGTAGGCCTGATCACCGCCAATGATGAGAGAGCCTATAGGGAGGAGATCAGAGACCTGGCCGTGTGGTTCCAGGACAACAACCTCTCCCTCAATGTGATCAAGACAAAGGAGATGATTGTGGACTACAGAAAGAGGAGGACCGAGCATGCCCCCATTTTCATTGACAGGGCTGTAGTGAAGCAGGTTGAGAGCTTCAAATTCCTTGGTGTACACATCAGCAAACTAACATGGTCCAAACTAGAGGTCGACCGATTAATCGGAATGGACGATTATTTAGGGCTGATTTCAAGTTTTCATAACAATCGTAAATCGGTATTTTTGGGCGGCAATTTTTTTTTACACCTTTATTTATCCTTTATTTAACTAGGCAAGTCAGTTAAGAACACATTCTTATTTTCAATGACGGCATAGGAACGTTGGGTTAACTGCCTCGTTCAGGGGCAGAAAGACAGATGTTCACCTTGTCAGCTCGGGGGATCCAATTTTGCAACCTGTGACAAACAGTTAACTAGTCCAACGCAATAACGACCTGCTTCTCTCTCGTTGCACTCCACAAGGAGACTGCCTGTTACGCAAATGCAGTAAGCCAAGGTAAGTTGCTAGCTAGCATTAAACTTATCTTATAAAAAATCAATCAATCATAATCACTAGTTAACTACACATGGTTGATGATATTACTAGATATTATCTAGCGTGTCCTGTTTTGCATATAATCTGACTGAGCATACAAGCATACAAGTATCTAAGTATCTGACTGAGCGGAGGTAGGCAGAAGCAGGCGCGTAAACATTCATTCAAACAACACTTTAGTGCGTTTTGTCAGCAGCTCTTCGTTGTGCGTCAAGCATTGCGCTGTTTATGACTTCAAACCTATCAACTCCCGAGATGAGGCTGGCTCGTTAGCGCGCGCTAATAGCGTTTCAAACTTCACTCGCTCTGAGCCTTGGGTTGGTTGTTTCCCTTGCTCTGCATGGGTAACGCTGCTTCGATGTGGTGGCTGTGGTTGTTGTGTTGCTGGTTCTAGCCCAGGGAGGAGCGAGGAGAGGGACGGAAGCTATACTGTTACACTGGCAATATTAAAGTGCCTATAAGAACATCCAATAGTCAAAGGTTAATGAAATACAAATGGTATAGAGGGAAAGAGTCCTATAATAACTACAACCTAAAACTTCTTACCTGGGAATATTGAAGACTCATGTTAAAAGGAACCACCAGCTTTCATATGTTCTCATGTTCTGAGCAAGGAACTGAAACGTTAGCACATATTGCACTTTTACTTTCTTCTCCAACATTGTTTTTGCATTATTTAAACCAAATTGGACACGTTTCATTATCAACTTGAGGCTAAATTGATTTTATTGATGTATTATATTAAGTTAAAATAAGTGGGGTTTTTTTCAGCATTGTTGTAATTGTCATTATTACAAATATTTGTTTTAAATTGTTTTTTTAAAATCTAAAATCGGCAGATTAATCGGTACCGGCTTTTTGGTCCTCCAATAATCGGTATCGGCATTAAAATCATAATCGGTAAACCTCTAGTCCAAACACACCAAGAGTGTTGTAAAGAGGGCACCACGACAAAGCCTATTCCTCCTCAGGATACTGAAAAGATTTGGTATGGGTCCTGAGATCCTCAAAAAGTTCTACAGCTGCACCATCGAAGCATCCTGACTTGTTGCATCAATCCCTGGTATGGAAACTGCTCAGTCTCCGACCGCAAGGCACTACAGAGGGTAGTGTATATGGTCCAGTACATCACTTGAGCCATGCTGCCATCCAGGACCTCTATACCAGGCGGTGTCAGAAGCCCTACAAATTGTCAAAAAGACTTCAGCCACCCTAGTCATAGATTGTTCTCTTTGCTACCGCACGGCAAGCGGTACCTGAGCGCCAAGTCTAGGTCCAAAAGACATCTTCTACCCCCAAGCCATAAGACTCCTAAACAGCTTTTCAAATGGCTACCCAGACTATTTGTATTGCCCCCCCCTTTTACGCTGCTGCTACTCTCTGTTTATTATCTTTGCATAGTCACTTTAACTCTACCTACATGTACATATTACCTCAACTCACCGGTGCCCCAGCACATTGACTCTGTACCGGTACCACCTGTATTGTTATTTTACTGCTGCTCTTTAATTATTTGTTACACTTATTTTTCTTAACTGCAATGTTGGTTAAGGGCTTGTGAGTACCGTAATTTCCGGACTATAAGCCGCTACTTTATTCCCACGCTTTGAACCTCGCAGTTTATACAATGACGCGGCTAATTTATGGATTTTTCCCGCTTTCACAAGATTCATGCCGCCAAAAAACTGAGCACCGTCACATAATGTGACGTAAATCGAGTGCGCTCAAACGTCCCATCATTCTGATTACGGTAGTCATTTTGTCACACTCATCATGGCAAGGACACGGAGAAATGAATATGATGCAGCTTTCAAGTTGAAGGCGATCGATCTGGCTGTTGGAAAAGGAAATAGAGCTGCTGACAGCGTGGAGCATTGTCAAAAAATCCACTATCATCAACGGGTTTCGAAAGGCTGGACTGCTGCGTGTTGAAGAGGGCAGCGATCCAACATCAGATGAAGCAATTCTGAGGCTATTCAACTCCGACACCGAAGGAGATGACTTCAGTGGTTTCAGTGCACAGGAGGAGGAAGATAGTGACCAATGACTTTCTTGGTAGGCAACTGTTTAATTTTTGTTACAAGCCGTGTTTCGTTAAAGCCTATTTATTTTTGTTACAATCCATGTTTCTTTAAAGCCTATTTATTTTTGTTAAAAGCCGTGTATCATTTAAAGGCTGTGTAAAGTTAATTTGTTTCAATGTACCGGTAGGCACCTGCGACTTATAGACATGTGCGGCTTATTTATGTACAAAATACATATTTTTAAATAATTCAGTGTGTGCGGTTTATATTCAGGTGCACTTAATAGTCCAACAATTACAGTAGGCATTTCACTGCCTGTTGTTTTCGGCGCATGTGACAAATAACATTTGATTTGAAATGGAACCCAAAATGGTTCTATTTGGAACCAAAAGGATTCTACCTGGAAACAAAAGGGGGTTTACCTAGAACCAATGGGTTCTCCTATGGGGACAGCCGAAGAACCCTTTTTGGTTCTTGATAGAACCTTTTTCTAAGAGTAGGTTTTATGCATGCATTGTAAACAAATACACTGTTTGCAAATCCCCACATAACTCCTTGTCATAGAGATTCACTGTGACAGCTTCCTCTTACCTGTTCTCCATAGTCCTCTCCCCAGCTGTTCTTGATGGCCCAGAAAGGCTTGCCTTGACCTGTACACAGAAACAAGCAGACACACATGACTCACACATTCTGACTCATCAGTGTTGTTATTACGCTAGGCTAATGTACGGTAAATAAGTAGTCAGTCTCACGTTCTCCGTAGCCCACGAGCAGCACTGCATGGTCAATCATCCAGGGGTTGCAGAAGATCTTCAGAGGGTGGGACACGCCCTTCCTGTAGAACTGAGGAGAAACAAGGAGAGAAAAGCAGGTGGGATTAGATAGATAGATACTAGTCACTTCATTGTTCAGTTGTGTTTTAGTGATGCTAATTTAAGTATCAATAAGGAGCATACAGCAGTGAGGCCTGTTACCTGCATTGCGAATGCGTTCAGGGCCACAGATACTGGTCCGTTCTCAGCCAGCCAAGCAGCGATTTCTAAACATAAAAAGGGAAGGAAACCAAGATTAACACATGAAGGCAACCCTCCTCCATCTGTACCACATTGTTCAACCTATCATCTGTACCACATTGTTCAGTCTTCATCCAAACCTTCAACCTATCATCTGTACCACATTGTTCAACCTATCATCTGTACCACATTGTTCAATCTTCATCTAAACCTTCAACCTATCGTCTGTACCACATTGTTCAGTCTTCATCCAAACCTTCAACCTATCATCTGTACCACATTGTTCAGTCTTCATCCAAACCTTCAACCTATCATCTGTACCACATTGTTCAACCTATCATCTGTACCACATTGTTCAATCTTCATCCAAACCTTCAACCTATCATCTATACCACATTGTTCAACCTATCATCTGTACCACATTGTTCAACCTATCGTCTGTACCACATTGTTCAACCTATCGTCTGTACCACATTGTTCAACCTATCGTCTGTACCACATTGTTCAATCTATCGTCTGTACCACATTGTTCAGTCTTCATCCAAACCTTCAACCTATCATCTGTACCACATTGTTCAACCTATCATCTGTACCACATTGTTCAACCTATCATCTGTACCACATTGTTCAGTCTTCATCCAAACCTTCAACCTATCATCTGTACCACATTGTTCAGTCTTCATCCAAACCTTCAACCTATCATCTGTACCACATTGTTCAATCTTCATCCAAACCTTCAACTTATCATCTGTACCACAGTGTTCAGTCTTCATCCAAACCTTCCACCTATCATCTGTGTCTTTCTCTCTGTGTACCCTACCCACTCGGCTCTCTCTCACGCTACCTTTTTCAAAGTGTTGTTGTCCTCCCACTCACCGCTCTCGTCCTTGGACAGCTCCACGGAGCTGTTGATGTAGGCAGTGACTTTGTCTGTGGTGAAGTCACAGCTCTGCTTCTTGCCGGTGTAGCTGTAGTCAGTCTCTGTCTCCAGACCACCCAGCTTCTCGATAGCTTCATATGCATTTGATGGAAGCCCACCCCCACAGGCCTGGTCCACAGTATCACAGTCCACCAGCTCTGTGGGTGACAGGACATTGAACCAATCAATTCAAGGCTCTTATGGAGAAAGGGGAAACAGTACTGTTGTACAGGTAAGTGTATGATACCTACAAATGCTTGTGCTTACCTTGCTCAGAGAGAGACACTAGTTTGCCAGTTTTCACAAACCACTGGCCCTCAATGTTGCCTGTCACCGAGAATGCCCAGCAAGAACCACACATGCCCTGCAATCCAAACCACACAATCAGTCATACACACAGGCCTTACCTACCTCCACATTTTCCATGAATTGTGTCATATCTACAGTATGAATGAAAGTATGACTTTTGCGTACCTATAACTGTTTAGTGAACATCAAAGCAGAATCATGAATACTTTATGAATGCTATATAAAGCCTTAAGTTATTTGCCCGATCAGAAATACAAATCATACATACAGTGGGGCAAAAAAGTACTTAGTCAGCCACCAATTGTGCAAGTTCTCCCATTTAAAAAGATGAGAGGCCTGTAATTTTCATCATAGGTACACTTCAACTATGACAGACAAAATTAGAATTTTTTTAAACATTAATTTATTTGCAAATTATGGTGGAAAATAAGTATTTGGTCACCTACAACAAGCAAGATTTCTGAATTATCACAGACCTGTAACTTCTTCTTTAAGAGGCTTCTCTGTCCTCCACTCGTTACTTGTATTAATGGCACCTGTTTGAACTTGTTATCAGTATAAAAGACACCTGTCCACAACCTCAAACAGTCACACTCCAAACTTCACTATGGCCAAGACCAAAGAGCTGTCAAAGGACACCAGAAACAAAATTGTAGACCTGCAGCAGGCTGGGAAGACTGAATCTGCAATAGGTAAACAGTTTGGTTTGAAGAAATCAACTGTGGGAGCAATTATTAGAAAATGGAAGACATACAAGACCACTGATAATCTCCCTCGATCTGGGGCTCCACGCAAGATCTCACCCCGTGGGGTCAAAATGATCACAAGAACGGTGAGCAAAAATCCCAGAACCACACGGGGGGACCTAGTGAATAACCTGCAGAGAGCTGGGACCAAAGTAACAAAGCCTACCATCAGTAACACACTACGCCGCCAGGGACTCATATCCTGCAGTTCCAAACGTGTCCCCCTGCTTAAGCCAGTACATGTCCAGACCCGTCTGAAGTTTGCTAGAGAGCATTTGGATGATCCAGAAGAAGATTGGGAGAATGTCATATGGTCAGATGAAACCAAAATAGAACTTTTTGGTAAAAACTCAACTCGTCGTGTTTGGAGGACAAAGAATGCTGAGTTACATCCAAAGAACACCATACCTACTGTGAAGCATGGGGGTGGAAACATCATGCTTTGGGGCTGTTTTTCTGCAAAGGGACCAGGACGACTGATCCGTGTAAAGGAAAGAATGAATGGGGCCATGTATTGTGAGATTTTGAGTGAAAACCTCCTTCCAACAGCAAGGACATTGAAGATGAAACGTGGCTGGGTCTTTCAGCAGGACAATGATCCCAAACACACCGCCCGGGCAACGAAGGAGTGGCTTCGTAAGAAGCATTTCAAGGTCCTGGAGTGGCCTAGCCAGTCTCCAGATCTCAACCCCATAGAAAATCTTTGGAGGGAGTTGAAAGTCTGTGTTGCCCAGCAACTGCCCCAAAACATCACTGCTCCAGAGGAGATCTGCATGGAGGAATGGGCCAAAATACCAGCAACAGTGTGTGAAAACCTTGTGAAGACTTACAGAAAACGTTTGACCTCTGTCATTGCCAACAAAGGGTATATAACAAAGTATTGAGATCAACTTTTGTTATTGACCAAATACTTATTTTCCACCATAATTTGCAAATAAATTCATTAAAAATCCTACAATGTGATTTTCTGGATTTTTTTTTCTCATTTTGTCTGTCCATAGTTGAAGTGTACCTATGATGAAAATTACATGCCTCATCTTTTTAAGTGGGTGAACTTGCACAATTGGTGGCTGACTAAATACTTTTTTGCCCCACTGTAAACATTTACAGTCGTACCTGTAGTCATCTCCAGTCTGTAAGACCATCTCTAAACCCGGTCCTACCTGGTTCTTGACGGGGCTGACCGCTCCATGCTCTCTCCAGTCCCAGTTGGGCGGGGCGGGGCCGCGGGGCATTACTGCAGGCTTCATGGACTGCTGAAGGTTCTGCTGGCTCAGTAGGGGGTTCAGGTACAGAGTCCTAAACTCCTCCTCTGGAGGGAGAGAAAAAGAGGGTAGAGGGAGGAGAGGAAGAAGAGATAAGTATTATTCACAGTGTACAGCTGAGGAGTTGTACTGTAGCTTTGTGGAACTAGCTTAGAGCTCTGCTACCCGACCAGAGCCCGATGGGCCCCGACATTATACATTGGGTTAGGGCCAGGTAGGGTCTGTTTTTTCATCAATAACTAGGGTACGGTCAGGACTCGGGCGTCATTAAATTGATCACTAACATTTTGAAGCTGAGCCATTTGCTCATGCTCTGCTGCAGTAGTCATATCCGACTAAGATCAAACATGGTGTCAGAGGTGTTTCAACCTCGTCAAATACAAGTCAGGAGACACTCAGAGTGCATTCAGAACAAGCTGCATGCAGGGAGTGAGTGACAGACAGAGAGGAGCAGCTAACGGAGGAGGTTATTTCTGATTTGGGGTTTTGAGCCGGGGCTTAAATTTGTCAGAAGTAATCGGGCCATTGGTAGGGTGGGGCCTGAGCCTCACAGGCATGGGTAGGGCTCGGGATTCAAATCCATTCCTATGCAGGGCTCTAACTCAACTACGTAGAAGAGAAATTACTCAACAGATTAGCTCTCTTTGCAAGGGAACATGTTTTAAACTGTCACAGAATTACACACAGGAAGTGCTGTTGCACCAGAGGGCAGACGGTGAGCTCTCCAGCACACTCAGTGGTTGTTCTGGTATTGCTTCAGGCTTGTTAATCTGCATTCTCACACATGCGCGTGCACACACACCTGTGAGGTCACTGAACTTGGTGACCCCGTACTCGGCTGTGCCCTGGTCCAGAGACTGGAGCTTCTCGGCAGTCTTCAAGTTCTCATGGAAGACACGCAGCCGCCGGTCAGCCTCTGTAGCAGCAAAGGTCAGACAAAAATGTTATGTTTAGATGTTTTACCGTCTCATCTGTGGAGGTGGATGGATGTTATTGTGTAAAATGATGGATTGACATTTATCCCTCACCCTCTTGGCTGCTGTAAGTCCTATTGTATCTGACCATGAAGTCTTTGAACTGACCCAGAAGCTCCACAGAATCCACTGACTCCTGTCACAAAAGACAAGTTGATTATTCACAAGTAAATTAAATATATACGCATACAGAATAAAAGAGAAACTCAAAAACACACATACCATAAACGCTATGTTTTCTATTACCTCAACTAGTTTGGTGGAGAGGGGCAGAAATTCAACTTTGTTGGTCTCAACTGGTTTGGGATCAACTGGAAACCAATGATCATGAAAAACAATTAGGATGTAGCTATGAGTATTTATACAAACAATCCCGAAACAAATAAATGCACAAAGGTAACTTTAGTTCCACAGTTGAACCAATGACACTAACCTGCTGGCTGGCACTTCTGTTTGAGAAGGGTGGACTTGCTCTCCCAGGGAATGTCCCAGACCTCAAACACACATACCTCTGTCTGACAGAGAACACATCAGCGGAGAGAACATGGTTAGTGAGATAACCTGTGTTTATTTTATTGGGCTACTGTGTTCATGACTTCTTTATAGACCGTATATTAAAACCTAATGTATTGTTATGTGCACTTTAGGGAAATGCCTGTGTAAATTATTCACGTCAAATGAAATGAGATGTTTAAAAACAGGGGAATGGTACAGCACATAGGCCACATACAAAGGATATGTAGTGTAATGTTAATAATAACTAATTTCCTCTGTCAACAACAGTCCCTTTCTGAACCTATACAGAAGTGAAGCACAGGAGTGAACAACACAAACACTTCGTTCCCTTGACCTTGGAGACATTTCTGATTAAGTTTCTGCTAAGTCATGAAAACAAATACAGCAGGCGGAACAAAGAGGGAACGGTAGTGGTCTGCTTGTGCACATAGCTGCAGTAACACTGTGTCAATTCCAAGTCATGAGAAGTTATTTATCTTGGTCACATGACTAGTGGAAGGGAGAGCTGAACAGACGTTTATAATAACCTACAATAGACCCTGATACACACACAATGGCCTTGATACTGGGCACTCTTCAGTGTTGCCAGTTTATTTTGAATGAGTGGTTTAGGTATTGCCAATGTTCACTATTGCAAAACATTGGGGTTTTATTTGAGTTGATGAGGAGGCCTCTGATATTAGTTTAGCTGTACTTTCCCTGGAACTGTCTCTCTCTCCAACAACCCACACCGTTATCATCCTGAAACAGAAAAACAAACAGACACACATACTGGCCTCACCTTCAGGTTGTGTTCCTCTGGGTAGAAGTCACAGATCCTCAGTCTGGCAGCCTTCTTACACTGGGTGTTACTTAGTTCCACCGTGATGCTGTATCGGATACCCTTCACCTGCTACAAGGCAGGAAATACACAGTGAAGGTGGCCTCTTTGAAAAAAGAAACATCAACTCTGCGGTTTTTGTTTTGCCATCTAGCATACCATTTAGCTCTGACGTCACTTTCAAGACCTAATCCAGTAATTATGGCATTTATAGGCCTAGCTAAACGGGCTGATTATGCTGGAAATTACAGGTATCTTAGTTAGCTTGTCTGGCTGAGACAATATTTTTGTTGAAACCAGTGTTGGGGAAGTTACTCTGAAAAGATAGTTTATCACGCTACCAATTACTTCACACTGAAAGACGTTAAGCTAAACTAAAAAGGTACCCTAAAGAAACATAGTTTACTGAACTAAAATTACCCTGGAAAAGGACTTTGTGATAAATTATCATATGTAAATCTGCAAATTGCAAGAACAGATCACATGTTAACAGAATGTGTAACAGCCTATTAAACACAAACTGTTTCAAGTGATCATTTGGCAGATCGGATGCTGAAAAAGCAAGAAAATTCTTGCCTACTTCACCCATATTTTATTTTTGCAAAAAGAGTAGTGTGTAGTTCAAGTAGTTAGCTACATTGCAAAAAAGTAGTTAACTACTTGAAAGCACTACCTTAACTACCACCAGACTACTGCAAAATGTAGTTTGATTAGTTGAGCCCCACGTTTAAAAAATAAATAAAATAAAAATGCTTTTTGGCATTAATACGTGTCACATATCATTTTGCAAACAATGTAAAAAAATATATAATTGAGTTAATAAAGCCGCATACAAATATGGAATCTTTTTTGTTTTCTTGAGTAATGGAGCTCCAAAATACAGGTGTTTCAGCCTAGCTCTGTGCTTTCTGTGGCGGTGGCGCAAGCCAGCAGAAAATACGGAACGTTGCGCCGTGATTGGCTCAGTGTTCAGTCACTCATGGGGACTCTACGTCACCGCCAAGTCTAAGGGTAGAGGTCGGAAATTCAAGCACCTTGGATGCTGTCATACATTAGAAGTGCCCATCCAAGAAGGCTCAAGGTCATTGGTCACAGATAAAATAAAATCACGTTATAGCTACAGTAGCTTTGATTGGACTGATCATGTCAACATCATGCTTTCAAAATCTTAGCTAGCAGTCATCATCATGGATCAAGTCGACAATCTACTGGCAAATCCTTTTTAATCCTTGTCATATGAAGATAAATAATAAAGAGAAATTATAGATAAAACGTATCGGTGCTCATCGGCCATAAATATTACACAACAAGTTTGAAATCAACAATGAGTGGTTTGGAAGGAATCACTGGCTAACTGCAAGCATTGCAAAGCAATCATTAGCCTGCTGTTCAGTGGAGTAGCTGTGTTGTCCCAAGTCTAAGATTAAGGGTGTCTTTTCTTAGTTTAAAATGATAAACATTCGACATTGGCCATGCTGTCAATGAACCATGCCGAGCTCAAAACAACTTAACTCGGAACTGCAAAATCTGACTTTAGTGAGTTCAAGACAACTGGGAATTGGGAAAAACGAGTACGACTGGGAAAATACGTTTTGAACTTTCATCCAACTCTGAATTGTAAAATCGGGAACTCTGGCCTCTTTCTAGAGCTAGGACCTGAAGATCACTGACATCATCATGAATCAACCCCCCCAGAGAATGCAGAGAATGCCAGACTAAATTTGCCCACAAAAGGACCAACACGCCACTAGGGGAGTCCAAAAATGTCTTGTATGCTGCTGCATAAATTATGTAATATGCCAGAGAGATATGTATACTGTAGCTAAGAAAGTAATACTAAGTGTATGTTGTGTATTAAGCTGCTAGTAGCCCATGTGCCTCACCCTAATAATTTGGTCTATTTTTTCCTCTTAATTCCATGTACTGTTCTGACTTGGTGGTGCACATGTAGCCTATAACCTGTTTTAGAGAAATGTAATCATCGAATATTGTAAGACCTTTTATTGTCTGCTTATATGCCCCCTTTATTTATCCTACGGTTCTGACTTGGTGTACAGGGAGAACACTAAGAACGGCCCATGTTCTGAATTCTGTTGCTGTACATTTCAAAAGTGCTGATCAAATATTTATATTGACTACGTCCGTACTAGCTCGCTCATTAATGACTTAATTGAAATTACGAATTGCCTCTTATCTGCTTGTTATCCCCTTATGCCATAGTTTGTACATCTCAATTATCTGTAGAAAGCACATTTGTTTAAGCAAGTCAACCATGTTTTTTTTAAGTCAGTAAAAGAGGCTGAATGAATTGTTTCGCTGCCAGACAAGACTGAGCTGAGAGCCTGTTTGTGGGCACTGTTTGTCACCATTATAGTACAATGAATGTATTGTTTAGTGTTGTGGCTTTGCTGGCATGCATCCCACATTTATTTATTTTTGCCATGCCAAGATTTACATGCTAAAATTGCCAGTGGATAGGAGTCATAGGACACTGGCATTATTCCTGTGGACATAAAATGTCATGTGGATATAGAGAGGCCTTACAGGCTATAGTCAGTAGCAGTGGTGATTTTAGCATGTAAATATTGGTGGGTGGGTGGAATGCATGCCAACAAAGCCACAAAAAAATGTGGGGCTCGGCCCCACCTGCCATGAATGACGGGTCGCCACTGGTCATTAGGCAGTATGAATAGGCTTAGCTAACCATGTGGAAAACTTCACTGAAAGCATTGTTAAATATTAAGAGTGCTTGGTTGGGCTGCAGTAGAACAAATTAAGCTGAGTTACATGTCATGCAGTTCAGATGCACTAGCACAGGTTGGTGCGCTCTGACGTAGGCGGCGGTATTATCTAACGAACTGAAATCTGTGAATGCCTATTCGCCACATATTATGGCCTACAATCACAATGGACATAAACTTAATTGTAGGCTAATAACATGTAATTATTTACATAGCACAAGTTATGAGATTACAATAAACAAATATTCATTTTCACAAGACTGTAGTCTACCTGTTTACTGGCAGAGAGGATCTTGCTAACTCTGCGAACGTGCATCGCATTGGACCCCATGTTATAGCGCTCTTCTGCAAACTTCAGTGCCTTCTTTAGACCTGGGTCATTTTCCGACAAACGGACGGCAGACCCTGGTGCCCCCATCAAAGGGCCATCCAAATCGGCCAGAACCGAGCCCAAAACCGCTAGGATTAGGCAAAGAAGAACAGGGTGGCGAAATCCGACGTCCATGTTGACCCGTCTGTTTGTAGAGCAGTAAAACTCCAACGGAGGGTGAGATTATAAAATGGGATTTTTGTTTTCCTAGTTATCTATCAAAGCCACAACAAATCAGAAGATCGCCCCAAATAGAAATGGTTACACAATGGTTACAATGGCCGTGTTCGAGAGGATCAACCCCGCAATGTATCATGGGTAAATTCTGACTGACTCACCGATCTACAATAGTTAGTAGTCATTGACGGGTGATTTGTAGATCAGTCAGTCGGCAGTAGCCTGCAATCGTTTTGATGCTCTGAAACACGGCCATTGTTGTCTGAAACAACGACGGAACAATGGTGCGCGGAGTTACAGGGACTGGAAATATGCATATACCACCCTATGCATCCTACTGCTGCCTTCCTTCTGAAGCTAAATAGGAAGCTAAATAGTCCCTGGATGGGAGACCAGATGCTGCTGGAAGTAGTGGTGGAGAGCCAGGAGGAAGCACCCTTTCCTCTGGTCTAAAAAAAAATCCCAGTGCCCCAGGGCAGTGCAGATTGCAGTCTTTCGGATGGGACGTTAAACGGGTGTCCTGACTCTCTGGGGTCACTAAATATTCCATGGCATTTATTGTAAGAGTAGGCCTGTTAACCCTGGTGTCCTGGCTAAATTCTCATGCTGGCCCTCAAACCATCACGGCCACCTAATCATCCCCAGTTTGCAATTGGCTCATTCATCCCCCCCCTCTCCCCTGTAACTATTCCCCAGGTCGTTGCTGTAAATGAGAACGTGTTCTCAGTCAACTTACCTGGTAAACTAAGGGTTAAAAAAAGAAAAATAATAATAAGATATTAATACATATAATATTTTAATAATAATATCCATTCCAGAGACAAGAAATGGTGTAATATCCTATTGTGAAGAGACTGGCTCAGACTTGGTGCCAAATTTTGAAATATTTCAACATCCAAAATATTACTCAACACCTCTGAAGTCTGTGATGAACTATTCCTTATGCAGATAAAGGAGAAATAACTTGTGCTGGTATGGGTGATACTGATATCAGTTTACTGTTCTGTTTTGCCAGTTAACTGCCTGTATTCTTGTTTATTCTTGTTTAATTATGGGTTATTTTGCAAATACAGGCCTTAGATTTTGAAGATAAAATATTAATTTAGATTTCTTTTAAATTTCACATCCATTTAAGTAAAGATGTTTATATATATATACATATGCTTTAATTTTTATTTTTTACATATGCAAATAACTTCATTAAAAATCCTACAATGTGATTTTCTGGATTTTTTTTCTTCTAATTTTGTCTGTCATAGTTGAAGTGTACCTATGATGAAAATTACAGGCCTCTCTCATCTTTTTAAGTGGGAGAACTTTTTTGCCCCACTGTATGTCCTTGTCCTCTCCTTTGGTTTATTCAGGGGGCGTCTTATAGAAAATGAAAATAAATCATTAAAGTCAGCAACAACCATAGTAAATCACATGAATAGACATCAAAATCACCCAGTCATCCTAACATTATACAACATGTAATGGTCTTATTCAGCAAATAAGTGAAAAGAAAGTGGTGAACTGAAACCCATCTCACAACTTTCCCAAAAGAATAAAAAGGAGGCAATGGAAAATAAACCAAAGAAACGGAAGATCAACTATCCAGACAATAGTGGTTATGAAGTGATACCTGTCAAGGAACACACCACCACACTCACCTAAAGTCTTCCAGCTACAGAATGATATGTGATTGTTTTGGCCCACATACCATGATAATTCAACAGACAGAGGCAGACAAAGCACAACCTTACACTTCAACCTGCACAGCACCACAGCCATCTCCTTGCACAATACAGCCCATTGCAGACGTACATGAGGGACTGATTGGAAAGTGGTGTGTTGTGAAATATGAGGAAGACCCTTACCCTGGTATTATACAAGATGCAGAAAGCTGTGCTCTAGTCAAGACGATGAGTAGTATGGGAGCCAATCAAAAATGGCCAATGACAAAGGACATTGTATGGTACCAACCAGAAAATGTGCTTGGGCTTGTCCCTGAGCCTCATCCAGTGACAAAACGGCATATGATGCTTGATGGCGCAGTCTGGGAGGAAATTTGCTCTCTCATTATGCAATATAGAGCATTATTAAGGGCAAAACCTAATCTTGAGTGAGTATACACCTGTCTCATGAGTCTGAATCAATAGGCTACAGCCAGTGAACAATCATTTGTTTAATGTCAAGCAGTGTTTCCAACCTTTCTGCCTAATGCTTTGAATCCCAAAATTGTTCTAAAAGGTGCTTTAAGTTCTTGAGGCATGTATCATTCTTTCTTGAGGTTTTGAATGTTGTGTTCTCGATCTTAAATGTGATTAAACGTACAACGGCCACCATTAAAATGTTTAATGGTATTTTTCATCAGTTGTTTTATATGAAATGGCATTTCCACCATGCACATTGGCTACCCGGACTATCTGCATTGTGTCCCACCACCCGCCAACCCCTCTTTTATGCTACTGCTACTCTCTGTTCATCATATATGCATAGTCACTTTAACCATATGTACATACTACCTCAATTAGCCCGACTAACCAGTGCCTGTATATAGCCTCGCTACCGTATATAGCCTCTCTACTGTATTTAGCCTCGCTACCATATATAGCCTCTCTACTGTATATAGCCTCTCTACTGTATATAGCCTCTCTACTGTATATAGTCTCGCTACCGTATATAGCCTCTCTACCGTATATAGCCTCGCTACCGTATATAGCCTCTCTACCGTATATAGCCTCTCTACTGTATATAGCCTCTCTACTGTATATAGCCTCGCTACCATATATAGCCTCTCTACTGTATATAGCCTCGTTACCATATATAGCCTCTCTACTGTATATAGCCTCGCTACCATATATAGCCTCTCTACTGTATATAGCCTCGCTACCATATATAGCCTCTCTACTGTATATAGCCTCGCTACCATATATAGCCTCTCTACTGTATATAGCCTCTCTACTGTATATCGCCTCTCTACTGTATATAGCCTCGCTACCATATATAGCCTTTCTACTGTATATAGCCTCACTACCATATATAGCCTCTCTACTGTATATAGCCTCGCTACCATATATAGCCTCTCTACTGTATATAGTCTCGCTACCATATATAGCCTCACTACCATATATAGCCTCTCTACTGTATATAGCCTCACTACCATATATAGCCTCACTACTGTTATTTTTCAATGTCTTTTTACTGTTGTATCTATTTCTTAACTTATCTATTGTTCACCTAATACCTATTTTTACTTAAAAATCACACTGTTGGTTAAGGCCTGTGAGTAAGCACACCTGTTGTATTCGGTGTACGTGACAAATAAACTTTGATTTGATTTGAATGCCAAGAGTGTGCAAAGCTGTCATCAAGGCAAAGGACGGCTACTTTGAAGAATATAAAATATATTTTGATTTGTTTAACACTTTTTTGTTTACTACATGATTCATGATTCCATATGTGTTATTTCATAGTTTTGATGTCTTCACATATTCTACAATGTAGAAAATAGTAAAAATAAAGAAAAACCCTTGAATGAGTAGGCGTGTCCAAACTTTTGACTGGTACTGTATATTCTGTGTGTTCATGTGTGTGTATGTTTGTTTGGGCGCATGTGTATGAGGTGAGAGATTCGTCTTCATCAAAGGCTAGCTGGGATGGACGAGAGCGAGGACATACATTTTCCCTGACACCCAAAAGTACTGGTTGCATTATGAACGCTTAGCAGGACAGGGAAATGGTCTAATTCACACACTTATCAAGAGAACATCCCTGGTCATATCTACTGCCTCTGATCTCACTAAATGCAAGCTTTGTTTGTAAATTATGTCTGAGTGTTGGAGCGTAACCCTGGCTATTCGTAAATTAAAAAAACTAGAAGATGGTGCCGTCTGGTTTGCTTAATATAAGGAATTAGAAATTATTTCTACTTTTACTTTTGATACTTAAGTATATTTAAAACCAAATACTTTTACTCAAGTAGGATTTACTGGGTGACTTTTTCATTTTCTATTAAGGTATCTTGACTTTCACTCAAGTTTGACAATTGGGTACTTTTCCACCACTGACTACATGTAAGTACGCACTTGTACACACACCTGTGTGAGACGTATCATATGTTGTGTGTTTCCTATATCATGATGTTGTGTTTGGGTGTGCTTTTCACTCAGAAATCGAGTAGTGCATCTGAAATTGTTCATCAGACACACTACTGGAGCCACATCAGATTACAGCAACCCATCTGAGTCAGGAGAAAGAGTCCATTCTCATGGCATGAGGGGGAGTTGGACATCAGAACGTTTCAGAGTGAGATAGACGAAGAATAAATATTGAGATAGACGAATAATAAATATTGAGATAGACAAAGAATAAATATTTTCCGAGGAAGGGGTGGGAAATATGGGCATATCTCTTGGCCTAGAGTTGGAAAGGTAATCTGAGATGGAACAGCAATCTGGAACGGTAATCTGAGATGGAACGGTAATATAGAATGGTAATCTGAGATGGAATGTTAATATGGAATGGTAATCTGAGATGGAACGGTAATATGGAATGGTAATCTGAGATGGAACGGTAATATGGAATGGTAATCTGAGATGGAACGGTAATATAGAATGGTAATCTGAGATGGAACGGTAATATGGAATGGTAATCTGAGATGGAACGGTAATATGGAATGGTAATCTGAGATGGAACGGTAATATGGAATGGTAATCTGAGATGGAACGGTAATATGGAATGGTAATCTGAGATGGAACGGTAATATAGAATGGTAATCTGAGATGGAACGGTAATATGGAATGGTAATCTGAGATGGAGCGGTAATATGGAATGGTAATCTGAGATGGAGCGGTAATATGGAATGGTAATCTGAGATGGAACGGTAATATGGAATGGTAATCTGAGATGGAACGGTAATATAGATTGGTAATCTGAGATGGAACGGTAATATAGAATGGTAATCTGAGATGGAACGTTAATATGGAATGGTAATCTGAGATGGAACGGTAATATGGAATGGTAATCTGAGATGGAACGGTAATATGGAATGGTAATCTGAGATGGAACGGTAATATGGAACGGTAATCTGAGATGGAACGGTAATATAGAATGGTAATCTGAGATGGAACGGTAATATGGAATGGTAATCTGAGATGGAATGGTAATATGGAATGGTAATCTGAGATGGAACGGTAATATAGAATGGTAATCTGAGATGGAACGGTAATATAGAATGGTAATCTGAGATGGAACGGTAATATGGAATGGTAATCTGAGATGGAACGGTAATATGGAACGGTAATCTGAGATGGAACGGTAATATAGAATGGTAATCTGAGATGGAACGGTAATATGGAATGGTAATCTGAGATGGAACGGTAATATAGAATGGTAATCTGAGATGGAACGGTAATATGGAATGGTAATCTGAGATGGAACGGTAATATGGAATGGTAATCTGAGATGGAACGGTAATATGGAATGGTAATCTGAGATGGAACGGTAATATGGAATGGTAATATGAGATGGAACGGTAATATGGAATGGTAATCTGAGATGGAACGGTAATATGGAATGGTAATCTGAGACAGCAAAGCAGCCAGACAGTATCCCCAGCACACTGACTGGAACTTCAACCTGTGTGATATCCTGATGGAGAGCTCCAGTGGAGTAATGACCAATAGGTGGCGCCAAAGTATTATCTTTAGGGGCGGCCCTCATGTATTTTGTTACCGTAAAACAATAGGAAGATTTGTTACATTTAAACACCTGCTTATATGTTTGAATCTGTGTGAATGTACTACTTTTTGTGTCTTCTTTTATTTCACTTCTTTAAAGTTGTGCGATAATTCATGCAAAAACCAGACAATGTTGAAATATTTGACCATAGGCCTCCACCTAAGGTTACCATTTTACTGTAGCCTACAGTATTGCACAAATGGAGTAAGGGTTATATCAGATGACCTCAGTATTATGAAACATCCAGGGTGGATGACAACACAAACAAAGTGTCATCCTCATCTTCAGATATTTGCAGGGACGGTTCCAGGTATAGGAGACATAAAAGGTTGTTTAGGGCCCCAGCCGCTAATGACATGACATTCTTTATAAAATTGCTACTTTTTCTCTCCTCCCCATTGCGAAATTTGTGGAATTGTTGAAAACGTGCTTTAAAACAGCATAAAAAATGTTTTGCTGCGAGATGGAGGGCCCTCAAAAGGCAAGAGCTGGCCTTTATATTTGCATGTTACAGACAAACATTCCTATGTCTCCCATGTTCTCCTCATCATTTCATTTAATAAATATTACAAATGTTTTTATTGGTGTTTGTATAGCATTTATGCATTTACATCCTACATTTCACATTCTGTCATCATGCCACTCAAAAACATGCTCACAGCACAATCTGTCCAAAAATGTCTGTGTATACCTTTTGATTTTATGTCATTATGAAGCTACCAAAGATGTTTTAAAATGTCCTATAGTAGCATAGGCCTGTTAGTAAAACCCCTATGTTTTTGGATAGCAGACAGAGCACCCCATTCAGATGACAACAGATGCATGTCCTAAGTAACACAAACAAGAGAGACTCCTGTCAACCTGCAGTTCACTGCCATACTGCCAGTCACACTCACTCACCACAGTGTTTTGAAAACTTTGTTGCGTCACAGCATGCAAAATACTGCCACGGCAGGGATAACGCAGGGAGACAGAGCTAGAGCCTATCCTATTCTACTACAGTCCTCCGACTGTACATGTGTCATTTCTATAGACAAAATGAACCCCTAGGGTCCATAAAGGTTTCCACAGATTTATCAAGGAGATGATGTTGGATGCACAAGGTAGGCTACTGCTAGCACCTTTTAATATATGTATTTCAGCATCCTTATTGCAACACCTAAATAGACATTGCATTGTCAGTCCTGTACGTGTTTAAAAAAACCAAATTGTTATATCTATAGCTTATGTATCTTATTGTTAGTGAAACAATTCTATTCTTAACCATTCAAATTCCTTCATTGTGTTTTGTGCTGTATTTGATTTTATAAAGATGTGTTCACATATGGAACATATCATCTATACTCAGGAGGCTTATCGAACACTCACAAAGAGGACTAGATCTACTAACATTGGAGTGACGTTATCAGGATAACTACATCCCCTGGAATATCACCCTTTCACCTGGGAATGATGGACAACACAACACTCCCAGCTCTGGAGGAAATGAAGGATGTAGAGAAAGAAAAGGAGACGGGAGAAGGAGAGTTGGGGAACGGAGAACATGATAATGACAACGAGGATGGATTTATTGGACTCTTGAATGATGTTGACCAACATCTGCCCACTGCTGACAGGACGCCCAGTGTGTTTAGTGGGGTGAAACCCCAAACCAAACTTCTCTCGAGCCCGGACTCACCATCTAACAGTCTGGAACTACAAGACCACGATGGAGGACCCAGGCAAATGGGTGACACAGAACCAGGCTCTGAACTGCATTTGACTCAAGGCCTTTTGTTTGATATTCAAAGATATGACAGTGGAGTGCGGGAGAGGGGAGAAGAACATGTAGAGGAGGAGGGGTCAGAGAGCGAGAGAGTAAAGGATTCAAGGATGAACAGAAGGAGCGCAAATGAGAGATGGAGACTGAGTAAAAGGGAGAGGTCGGGAGAGAGCATGCCAACAGCAAAGACAGAGGGATGGGAAAAGATGGAGAAAAGAGAGAGATGGAGCAGGTCAGGGAGGATGAGAAAGATGGAAGAGGGAGAGGGGATGCAAGAGGGAGGTGTGCTGAATGAGAGGAGCGAGGAGAGGAAGAGTACAGAGCAGACACGTGATAAAGAGACCAAGCTTGAGAGGATAGGGGACAGAATGACAGACAGAAAGGACACAGGGGATAGAGAGACATACAGAGGGGACATAGGGGATACAGAGACAGACAGAGAGGACATAGGGGATAGAGAGACATACAGAGTGGACATAGGGGATAGAGAGACATACAGAGGGGACATAGGGGATAGAGAGACAGACAGAGGGGACATAGGGGATAGAGAGACAGACAGAGGGGACATAGGGGATAGAGAGACAGACAGAGGGGACACAGGGGATAGAGAGACAGACAGAGGGGACATAGGGGATAGAGAGGCAGACAGAGAGGACACAGGGGATAGAGAGACAGACAGAGGGCACATAGGGGATAGAGAGACAGACAGAGGGGACATAGGGGATAGAGAGACAGACAGAGGAGACATAGGGGATAGAGAGGCAGACAGAGAGGACACAGGGGATAGAGAGACAGACATAGAGGACATAGGGGATAGAGAGACATACAGAGGGGACATAGGGGATAGAGAGACATACAGAGGAGACATAGGGGATAGAGAGACAGACAGAGGAGACATAGGGGATAGAGAGGCAGACAGAGAGGACACAGGGGACAGAGAGACGGACAGAGGGGACATAGGGGATAGAGAGATAGACAGAGGGGACATAGGGGATAGAGAGACGGACAGAGGGGACATAGGGAATAGCGAGACAGACAGAGGGGACATAGGGGATAGAGAGGCAGACAGAGGGGACATAGGGGATAGAGAGACAGACAGAGGGGACATAGGGGATAGAGAGACAGACAGAGGGGACATAGGGGATAGAGAGACAGACAGAGGGGACATAGGGGATAGAGAGACAGACAGAGGGGACATAGGGGATAGAGAGATGGAAGGAGAAAGATCAGGGGATAGAAATACAGAAGGGGAAAGTGTCAGGGATAGAGAGAAGGATAGAGAGAAGGAAGGTGCCAGCAGCCTTAGCTCTGAGGGGAGCTGTAGTGAAACCCACTGGTCTCCTTCACCCCATCCCATCCTCTCCAGGATGCTCATGCATTCCTCCGTCTCTTCCTCCGCTTCCTCATTCAACTGCTCCTCAGCGGAGAGCGATGAGGTCTTCAGCGAAGGAGAGGACACTGCCAGCAAGAGGAGTACCATGAGGAGGGTGAGATTGAGAACTGAACATGAAAAGAGAAAGAGTGTAGGCCTATTACATACTTTTGGAGATCATATCTTAAATAGACAATATCTCACTGGTTTCATCCACTGTAGGCCTACACTGTAAATATTAGGGCTGGGAATTGCCAGGGTCCTCACAATATAATATTATCACCATATTTAAGTGCCGATATGATATGTATTGCGATTCTATATGTATTGCAAATCAATTCTGTGATTTTATTCCGATTCCGTGGTCCTGACATATTGTCTGCTGCAGAGAGACACGAGAGAGCATAAGAAAACCAGTTTTGATCAGTCATGGAAATAAAAGTGCTGAAAACAAATAGGCTCCCCATTGAAAAATAATATGGAGAACAAGCTATGAAGGATAAGTACTGTCATTTTGATGCAGGTACAGCCAACTAGCGCAACAATAATATTGCAATATTATCAAATCGATACAATACATCGTTAAAAATATATGTAACTGTATTGATTATTTCTGTTGATGCCTTTATTCTCCATGAAAGAATGTGTGTAATTTCCATCCCATTCTCAACCCCTCTGTTTAACTGCAGTCTGCGATTTGCATGAGTTTGAAAGCGAGCCTTGAGCCAGGCACATTTGAATAGGATTTGCATGGGTCCTACTGATGGAGATAGGGGAGACCGGAGAGGGGGGTGATGGGTGTTCCACCAGTGCTTTCCCACTCCCCTTAGTGTGGACCTACAGTATTTTGACTCAAGTTATGCCCATTATGAAGCTAAAGAGTGAGATCACAAAAAGCAGGCTATTTTATGTGAATAAGACAATGGAAATGTTCTTTACTCCAGTGTCGCTCCTGGAGGACCTTCCTGACCATGATGCAGTGGTCAGTGCGTCGGCAGAGTTCATGGGTCCAGCTAGCAGGACATCAAGGCATGTGTCCATTTAACAACACAAACACATCGCTATCGCACTTTATATGTACTGTATAACTCACTCTATCACATCTCTCCCCTGCCTCTGTGTTGCTAGGTAACTTCCAGCTGAGTGAGGGGGGCGAGGTGCTGAAGCGTTTCAGTGAGGTGGAGGCTGTGTGTCTGCAGGCCCTCATGGCTGACCCACTGCGTCCGTTTGTACCGCAGTACCATGGCTCGGTCAACAGGGGGGGTAACAGTTACATCCGCCTGGAGGACTTACTGAGTGGCCTGAAGAACCCTGTCATCATGGACTGCAAGATGGGCGTGAGGTACTGTCTGTGTGTGTGTGTGTGTGTGTGTGTGTGTGTGTGTGTGTGTGTGTGTGTGTGTGTGTGTGTGTGTGTGTGTGTGTGTGTGTGTGTGTGTGTGTGTGTGTGTGTGTGTGTGTGTGTGTGTAACTGTGTGTGTGTGTAACTGTGTGTAATACGAGCTATTGTTGACCATAATGGTTCCTCTCAGGACATATCAGGAGGAGGAATTAACCAAATCACACACCAAGCCCACCCTGAGGACTGATATGTACCAGAAGATGGTAAAAGTTGATCCAACGGCTCTCACTGTGGAGGAACATGAGCAGCGAGGCGTGACGAAGTGGCGCTACCTGCAGTGGAGGGATAACACCAGCTCCACCTCCACACTAGGCTTCAGGATTGAGGGCATCATGGTGAGAGACACGGCTTCAACGCCCAAACCTCTTCTGTCCTCTGATTGGCTAAATGATAAAAAATCTTATTTTGTGCAAGTCTTTATTTATTGACATTATCATTGATGTTTTAAAAGTTATGACTGTTCTTGACCCCTGTGTCTCTCAGCCTACTAACGTCTCTGGATTATATATACTGGGGTTATATACAGTTCACTCGGAAAGCATCCACTTTGTTGCGTTACAACCTTATTCTAAAATTGATTTAATTGTTTTTTTCCCCTCATCAATCTAAACACAATTTCCCAAAATGACAAAGCAAAAACAAGGTTTTTTAGAAATGTTTGCAAATGTATTAAAAATGTTTAAAAATGAAATATCACAACTACATAAGTATTCAGACCCTTTGCTATGAGACTTGAAATTGAACTTAGGTGCATTCTGTTTCCATTGATCATCCTTGAGATGTTTCTACAACTTGATTGGAGTCCACCTTTGATACATTCAATTGATTGGACATGATTTAGAAAGGCACACACCTGTCTATATAAGGTCCCACAGTAGACAGAGCATGTCTGAGCAGAAACCAAGCTTTGAGGCCAAAGGAATTGTCAGTAGAGCTCAGAGACAGGATTGTGTCGAGGCACAAATCTGGGGAAGGGTACCTAAACATTTCTGCAGCATTGAAGGTCCCCAAGAACACAATTGGCTCAATCATTCTTAAATGGGAGACGTTTGGAACCACCAAGACTCTTCCTAGAGCTGGCCGCACGGCCAAACTGAGCAATCGGGGGAGAAGGGCCTTGGTCAGGGAGGTGACCAAGAAAGTGATGGTCACTCTGACAGAGCTCCAGAGTTCAGCTGGGGAGATGGGAGAACCTTCCAGAAGGACAACCATCTCTGCAGCACTCCACCAATCAGGCCTTTGTGATAGAGTGGCCAGACGGAAGCCATTCCTCAGTGAAAGGCAGCCCGCTTGGAGTTTGCCAAAAGGCACATAGACTCTCAGACCATGAGAAACAAGATTGTCTGGTCTGATTGAATTCTTTGGCCTGAATGCCAAGCGTCACGTCTGGAGGAAACCCGGCTCCATCCCTACTGTGAAGCATGGTGGTGGCAGCATCATGCTGTGGGGATGGTTTTCATCGGCAGGGACAGGGAGACTAGTCAGGATCGAGAGAAAGATGAACCGTGCAAAGTACATGGAGATCATTGATGAAAACCTGCTCCAGAGCGCTCAGGCCCTCAGACTGGGGTGAAGGTTCACCTTCCAACAGGACAATGACCCTAAGCACACAGCCAAGACAACGCAGGAGTGGCTTCGGGACAAGTCTCTGAATGTCCTTGAGTGGCCCAGCCAAAGCACTGACTTGAACCTGATCGAACATCTCCGGAGAGACCTGAAAATAGCTGTGCAGCAACGCTCCCCATCCAACCTGAGAGAGCTTGAGAAAATCTGCAGAGAAGAATGGGAGAAACTCCCCAAATACAGGTGTGCCAAACTTGCAGCATCACACCCAAGAAGACTCAAGGCTGTAATCGCTGCCAAAGGTGCTTCAAGAAAGTACTGAGTAAAGGGTCTGAATACTTATGTAAATGTTCCGTTTGCTTTGTCATTAGGGAGTATTGTATCTAAAAAATTATTTAATCCATTTCAGAATACGGCTGTAACATAACAAAATTAACAAAATTAATTAAAATTAATTAAAAGTCTGAATACTTTCCGAATGCACTGTGTACTGGAGTTATGTATACTAGGCTTCTGTATGCTGGGCGTCTGTATGATGGGCTTCTGTATGCTGGGCTACTTTATGCTGGGGTTATGTATGCTGGGATTATGTATGCTGGGATTGTGTATGCTGGGCTTCTGTATGCTGGGCTACTTTATGCTGGGTTTATGTATGCTGGGATTATGTATGCTGGGGTTATGTATGCTGGGCTAATTTATGCTGGGATTATGTATGCTGGGTTTATGTATGCTGGGATTATGTATGCTGGGATTATGTATGCTGGGATTATGTATGCTGGGTTTATGTATACTGGGGTTATGTATGCTGGGATTATGTATGCTGGGGTTATGTATGCTGGGATTATGTATACTGGGGTTATGTATGCTGGGATTATGTATGCTGGGAGTATGTATGCTGGGTTTATGTATACTGGGGTTATGTATGCTGGGATTATGTATGCTGGGGTTATGTATGCTGGGTTTATGTATGCTGGGGTTATGTATGTCAGCTATCGCCAATTAACACTTGATCTGATTGAATCTAGGCCTTAGTCTGCGTCTGTCCCTGTGTGTCCATGTTAGATGGAGAATGGCAGCGTACAGCGGGACTTTAAGATGCTCACCCCGGCCCAGGTCACCGAGGCCCTCCTCTCCTTCACCAAGAGTCATCTACACATCCTGGTCAGTCATTCACCATCAACAGCTCTAATAATGTAGCTGAATATTTCTCCTTTTCACCCTGCACTCTCCCTTCCTGTTTATCACCCTTAGAAGGCCTACCATTCCAGACTTCAGGCTCTGGATGAAGCCCTGAAGGAATCCCCATTTTTCAAAGCCCATGAGGTCAGTTGATATGTGCTACTTAAACATGTCAACCCTCCCTCTACTTCATAATAACGTATTTAGCCTCAGAACTAGTCATGCAGTAATGTTTTGGGTTCACCTGGCAGGTGATTGGCAGCTCGCTCCTCTTCGTCCACGACTGGACCAGTAAGGCCAGCATCTGGATGATAGACTTTGGGAAGACCACCCCGTCGCCCAGCACTATGCAGCTGAGGCATGACGTCCCATGGGCCGAGGGGAATCGGGAGGATGGGTACCTGATCGGGCTGGCCGCCCTCACCTCCCTCGTGGGTCAGGCCATCAGCCAGGCAGCCTGCAGACAGGAGGAGAAGCATGGAGAGGAGATGGGCGGTGTCACACACACCCTGCAGGAACAGGAACATACACAGACTAAAAGTCAGGGTGGTCAAGGCGAGGCAGCACAGAATGAAGATACTTCTGATTGAAGAAGAGAGGCCACATCAAGACAATATTCACAGGAATGTGTTCTCTAATTTACATGGATGATGTTTGTGGATAATTGCAATAGACACTATTAATGGATAGAATTATCTTAACTGTTTAGAAATAGGACAATATTTTTATATTTTTCACAATAAAAACAACCTACTGTACAAATTCCTCGTCTATAGACATCATATTGACAGTTATCAATATATTCTAACTCAAATTTGCACCATAGACCATGGTCTGGTTTGTCTCATTTGCTTGTGCCATTAAGGAAATGAAATTTGAATAGCCACAGTAGATACTCCAGGCTTTGTGGTGGTGGTTATCTCCTGAACCATCACTGCAGGACAGGTGAGGGAGGTTAACACCCAACATCAGACGCAGCCAACAAAAACACAAAAACAGGGTTTTTTATTTCTTTCATTACACATATCTTCAGCATTACATCTGTGGCACACGTCGGCAAAGTTCACGAGGTCGAGGTTGACAGGAATTGTCTTTGCTGCTCAATGGATGTCCCTGTGCCCTATCAGAGATACTGTACTTTTGAGGAGATGGGAAACTTGTCAGGATTTGGCCAGGGTTGTTCCAGTTGTTTGTCAGTAGATGTCCCCATTGTGCTTTTTGTCCCTGTGTTTTTCCCTTGACCCCCATTATTGTTTGCACCTGTGTCTTGTTTCCCCTGAGTGTATTTAAACCCTTTGTTTCCCTCAGTTCTGTGCTCTGTGTTTGTATGTTGGCACCCTGCCCTAGTGTTCTGTGTGCTCTTGTCGATTCCGGGTAACGTTCTTGTGGTATTCTGTTTTTTTGTTTTAGTTTAGTTTTGGTGAGTTTCTTTTTAGTTCTTTTTGTGTTTTTCCTTCCACCTTTTGGATTTGCCATTTTTATTTTTAGGATTTTTTCTTCATTAAATACACCGTCTTAAGTACTGCTGTGTCTGCCTCATCTTCTGGGTTCTGCTGTCTATTCGTGGCTCAGTTGGTTAAGTGACTGTTTCTCACTCCGGAGACCCAGGTTCGAAACCGGGTCCTGACAGAAACACAGAGCCAAAAATGAACCCAGAGGCAGCCAGTTCCCAGGACCTTTTGCCACGCTGTCCCACCACCAGGAGACTGTCCAACGCCACGAAGCCGCCCTGGTTCATCAAGAGGCCTTAATGGCAAGACATTCTCATCTTCTGTCGGAGATGCTGACTTCCATTAAGCAAATGTCTGATCGACTTACCCCGGCAACAGTTCCCGTCCCAGTACCTCAAGTTCACGTACCCATGGCAGTTAACCCCTGGCTGAACCTCGTCTTCCACCTCCCCAACGGTTCTCAGGTGATCCAAGTGCTTGTAAAGGGTTTCTCACTCAATGTTCTCTCTCCTTTGAGCTGCAACCCTCGTCGTTTCCCACCGACCGGTCTAAGATCGCATATATCATCACCCTGCTGTCGGAAAAAGCCCTGGCCTGGGCTACTGCTGTGTGGGATGCCCATAGTTCCTGCTGTGCCAGCTACTCTGCCTTTGCTGAGGAATTCAAACGAGTGTTTCAAGGCCCAAGCAGTGGTTCTGACTCAGCCAAACAGCTCCTGACTCTCCATCAAGGTTGGCGCAGCGTGACGGACTATGCCATCCAGTTCCGCACGGTAGCAGCAGCGAGTGGCTGGAACAACGAGGCGCTCACGGTGTGCTTTCTGAAAGGCCTTTCCGACACTATCCAAGATGAACTGGCCACTCGGGAAACCCCGGACAATCTCGAGTCCCTGATCACGTTGGCCTCACGCATTGACCAGCGTCTGAGAGAGAGAGAACTCAACCGTAGACCTCTAGCCCCTATCAGTCCCAGCTCCGAGCTCCCACCTTTATCCTCGCTGGCTCCACCGGAACCCATGCAGATTGGACACATCTCCCAGGCTGAGAGAGACCGCCGGATGAGGGAGCGACGCTGTCTATATTGCGGCAAACCGGGCCATTTCCGTTCCACGTGTCCCGGGCTCCAGGGAAACGCTCTGTCCCGTACAGACCGGGGGGAACTGTAACGGGAAACATAACCTCCTCCCATCCGTCCAACTCCCGTCTGCTCATTCCAGTCACCCTCTCCTGGGACAACCACAAGCTTCACCTTCAAGCCTTGGTAGACTCTGGAGCCGCAGGTAACTTCATGGATGGTGTCTGGGCGAAGGAGAATGGCGTTCCCTCTGAACCTCTAAGTGACCCCATGAGGGTTACTACATTGGATGGAAGCCCTTTGGGATCTGGACTTGTCACTCATGTCACTACCTCCTTGAGACTTTCAGTTTCACAACACCAGGAATTGATGAACTTTCATTTGATCTCCTGTTCCGAGTTCCCTCTCGTCCTTGGATACCCCTGGCTTCACAGCCATAACCCTCACATCGACTGGTCTGTGGGCACTATCAAGCAGTGGGGTCCTACGTGCCAAGCTACTTGTATTTTCCAGAATTCCCCGAGTTCTACTCCCGAGTCTTTAGAATCCATCGACCTGACCCGAGTTCCCGAGTGTTACCATGACCTCAAACTGGTGTTTAGCAAACAGAGGGCCACCATGCTACCACCCCATAGATCTTACGATTGCCCCATCGACCTGTTTCCGGGCACTTGCCCCCCCAGGGGTCGGATCTTTTCCCTATCTCCATCCGAACGAGCTGCTATGGATACCTACATCAAGGACTCTCTGGAAGCAGGCCTCATGCGTCCATCCACCTCCCCGGCGGGAGCAGGGTTTTTCTTTGTGGCCAAGAAAGACGGTGGGTTACGTCCTTGCATCGACTACCGGGGACTCAATGACATAACCGTCCGTAACCGTTACCCGCTACCCCTTATGGCCACAGCCTTCGAGCTGCTCCAGGAAGCAGTTGTTTTCACTAAGCTTGACCTGCGGAACGCATACCATCTTGTGCGGATCAGACCTGGTGACGAGTGGAAGACCGCTTTCAACACGCCTACTGGTCACTATGAATACTTGGTGATGCCCTTCGGCCTGACCAACGCCCCAGCGGTGTTCCAAGCGCTCATAAACGATGTGCTTAGGGATATGCTTAACATATTTGTGTTCGTTTACTTGGATGACATCCTCATCTTTTCGAGCTCCCTTCAAGAACACACTAAGCATGTCAGACAAGTACTCAAACGCCTCCTGGACAGCCATCTGTACGTTAAGCCGGAAAAATGTGAATTCCATTCATCCCGAGTACAATTCCTGGGATTTGTAGTGGAACCCGGTCGAATCCAAATGGACCCTAGGAAGGTAGGGGCGGTAGCGGATTGGCCCACCCCAAATCCGTTAAGGATGTTCAGCGTTTCCTGGGCTTCACAAACTTTTACCGCAAGTTCATCAAGAACTTCAGTTTGGTGGCAGCTCCTCTCTCAGCTTTAACCAAAGGTGGCAATGCAAGGTTTTTTGGGGAAGAGAAGCTGAGACGGCCTTCCAAGGACTCAAGCAGCGCATCCTCTCTGCTCCCATCCTGATACTACCGACTACGGATGAACCATTTGTGGTGGAGGTAGACGCATCAGAGGTTGGTGTCGGAGCTGTCCTGTCTCAGAGGGGTGAAGACAAGAAGCTTCATCCGTGCGCTTTCTTCTCACACCGGCTTACCCCGACTGAGAGGAACTACGATGTGGGGGATCGTGAACTCCTAGCGGTTAAGATGGCATTGAAGGAATGGAGACACTGGCTCGAGGGGGCTTCTCACCCGTTTCAAGTGCTTACGGACCACAAAAATCTGGAGTATATCCAGCAGGCGAAGCGATTGAACTCTAGACAAGCTAGATGGTCTCTTTTCTTCAATCGATTCCAGTTTATCCTCACCTATCGGCCCGGGTCGAAGAATCTCAAACCGGATGCCCTGTCCCGAGTCTACGCTCCTGCCATTCGAGATGACACGGACATGCCTGTCCTTCCTGCTGCTAAGATTGTGGCTCCGATCTCGTGGCAAGTTGAGGATACCGTGAGACGTGCTCAAGCTAGCGAACCGGACCCTAAAGGAGGCCCTGCCAATCGGTTGTTTGTCCCCAAGGCAGTGAGGACTCAGGTCCTTCTGTGGGGGCACTCCTCTCGCCTCACCTGTCATCCGGGCGTAGGTCGCACCTTGGAGTTCATCCAGCGTAAGTTCTGGTGGCCTACCATAAGAGAAGACGTTGCCACTTTCGTCAATGCCTGCCCCGTGTGCTGCCAGGGCAAATCTTCTCACCTCCGCCCTCAAGGACTCCTTCACCCTTTACCTGTTCCCCACAGACCCTGGTCCCATATCTCATTGGACTTTATTACTGGACTTCCTCCATCCCATGGCAATACTACTATCCTAGTCATAATCGACAGGTTTTCAAAGGCGGCCAGGTTCGTCCCTCTGACTAAGTTACCTTCTGCCAAGGAAACGGCTGAGTTGGTAATTAATCATGTGTTCCGAGTCTTCGGCATTCCTCAAGATGTGGTTTCTGACAGGTCCCCAGTTCGCTTCAAGGTTTTGGAAGGCCTTCTGCCAACTCATGGGGGCTTCTGCCAGTCTATCTTCAGGGTACCATCCGGAGTCCAACGGCCAAACAGAGAGGATGAATCAAGAGCTGGAAACCACCCTCCGATGTATGACTCGTGACAACCCGTCCACATGGTCATCCTTTATTGTTTGGGCCGAATACGCGCACAACACCTTGCGCTCCTCCTCCACTGGTATGTCCCCGCACGAGTGTCAGTTTGGCTATGCTCCTCCATTGTTCCCGGACCAGGAGGCAGAAGTCAGTGTGCCTTCAGCCTTGAGATTCGTCAGACGCTGTCGGCTTATGTGGAGGAAGACCCGTCTTAATCTGATGCGTTCCTCACAGAGGTATCAACAACAAGCCAACAGACGTCGCCGTCCCGGGCCTACCCTGCGCCCCGGCCAGAGAGTCTGGCTCTCCACAAGAGACTTACCTCTACGGGTGGAGTCTCGCAAGCTGTCCCAAAAATACATCGGTCCCTTCAAGGTTGCCAGGAGAGTTAACCCAGTTTCTTATCGCCTACACTTACCCAGATCCCTTAAGATTAATCCCACATTTCATGTGTCTTTGTTAAAACCTGTTGTTTTTTCTCCCCTTGTCCCGGCAGACAGACCTCCCCTCCGCCTCGTGTCATTGGAGGCCAGCCGGCTTATACCGTCCACCGGATACTGGATTCCCGCCGGGTGCAGCGGTCCTGGCAGTATCTGGTGGACTGGGAAGGCTACGGTCCTGAGGAGCGCTCCTGGGTTCCTGCCAAAGACATCCTGGACCCTGACCTCATTCGTCAGTTCAGGGTCCTCCACCCTGAGAGAGCTGGTAGGAACGTCAGGAGCCGTTCCTAGGGGGGGGATTCTGTCAGGATTTGGCCAGGGTTGTTCCAGTTGTTTGTCAGTAGATGTCCCCATTGTGCTTTTTGTCCCTGTGTTTTTCCCTTGACCCCCATTATTGTTTGCACCTGTGTCTTGTTTCCCCTGAGTGTATTTAAACCCTTTGTTTCCCTCAGTTCTGTGCTCTGTGTTTGTATGTTGGCACCCTGCCCTAGTGTTCTGTGTGCTCTTGTCGATTCCGGGTAACGTTCTTGTGGTATTCTGTTTTTTTGTTTTAGTTTAGTTTTGGTGAGTTTCTTTTTAGTTCTTTTTGTGTTTTTCCTTCCACCTTTTGGATTTGCCATTTTTATTTTTAGGATTTTTTCTTCATTAAATACAGTTAAGTGACTGTTTCTCACTCCGGAGACCCAGGTTC